>NW_024465974.1:0-144998 GCF_017591425.1 Ochotona curzoniae | reverse complement strand
TACCATCAGCTTGTCGAGCAGATCTAGAGGGAAACCCTGTTTGGTCACTTCTTGTCCAATGTCCATGGAGCCCAGGATGATGCAATCAAGCATGTTGAGCACCCACACAAAACAAGGATGCAGATCCTCAGTCCAGGCGCTAACAACTCCACATCCAGAGACAAGTTCAGCGCCCAAGCCATTTTCAGCTACCATGGAAAACGACGGCTCTGGCAGCACATATGCCTGAAAGTGTATGTGATCCCTGGGGAACTGAGTGTGTGGGTGAATGGCAATATTCGAATTGGCCAGCAGAGGTCTTCCAGTGCCAAAACGACTCCACTTGGCTCATTCACTTCACATACCATCAGCTTGTCGAGCAATCTAGAGGGAAACCCTGTTTGGTCACTTCTTGTCCAATGTCCATGGAGCCCAGGATGATGCAATCAAGCATGTTGAGCACCCACACAAAACAAGGATGCAGATCCTCAGTCCAGGCGCTAACAACTCCACATCCAGAGACAAGTTCAGCGCCCAAGCCATTTTCAGCTACCATGGAAACGACGGCTCTGGCAGCACATATGCCTGAAAGTGTATGTGATCCCTGGGGAACTGAGTGTGTGGGTGAATGGCAATATTCGAATTGGCCAGCAGGGGTCTTCCAGTGCCAAAACGACTCCACTTGGCTCATTCACTTCACATACCATCAGCTTGTCGAGCAGATCTAGAGGGAAACCCTGTTTGGTCACTTCTTGTCCAATGTCCATGGAGCCAGGATGATGCAATCAAGCATGTTGAGCACCCACACAAAACAAGGATGCAGATCCTCAGTCCAGGCGCTAACAACTCCACATCCAGAGACAAGTTCAGCGCCCAAGCCATTTTCAGCTACCATGGAATACGACGGCTCTGGCAGCACATATGCCTGAAAGTGTATGTGATCCCTGGGGAACTGAGTGTGTGGGTGAATGGCAATATTCGAATTGGCCAGCAAGGGTCTTCCAGTGCCAAAACGACTCCACTTGGCTCATTCACTTCACATACCATCAGCTTGTCGAGCAAATCTAGAGGGAAACCCTGTTTGGTCACTTCTTGTCCAATGTCCATGGAGCCCAGGATGATGCAATCAAGCATGTTGAGCACCCACACAAAACAAGGATGCAGATCCTCAGTCCAGGCGCTAACAACTCCACATCCAGAGACAAGTTCAGCGCCCAAGCCATTTTCAGCTACCATGAAACACGATGGCTCTGGCAGCACATATGCCTGAAAGTGTATGTGATCCCTGGGGAACTGAGTGTGTGGGTGAATGGCAATATTCGAATTGGCCAGCAGGGGTCTTCCAGTGCCAAAACGACTCCACTTGGCTCATTCACTTCACATACCATCAGCTTGTCGAGCAAATCTAGAGGGAAACCCTGTTTGGTCACTTCTTGTCCAATGTCCATGGAGCCCAGGATGATGCAATCAAGCATGATGAGCACCCACACAAAACAAGGATGCAGATCCTCAGTCCAGGCGCTAACAACTCCACATCCAGAGACACGTTCAGCGCCCAAGCCATTTTCAGCTACCATGCAACATGATGGCTCTGGCAGCACATATGCCTGAAAGTGTATGTGATCCCTGGGGAACTGAGTGTGTGGGTGAATGGCAACTTTCGAATTGGCCAGCAGGGGTCTTCCAGTGCCAAAACAACTCCACTTGGCTCATTCACTTCACATACCATCAGCTTGTCGAGCAAATCTAGAGGGAAACCCTGTTTGGTCACTTCTTGTCCAATGTCCATGGAGCCCAGGATGATGCAATCAAGCATGATGAGCACCCACACAAAACAAGGATGCAGATCCTCAGTCCAGGCGCTAACAACTCCACATCCAGAGACAAGTTCAGCCCCCAAGCCATTTTCAGCTACCATGGAATACGACAGCTCTGGCAGCACATATGCCTGAAAGTGTATGTGATGCCTGGGAAACTGAGTGTGTGGGTGAATGGCAATATTCGAATTGGCCAGCAGGGGTCTTCCAGTGCCAAAACGACTCCACTTGGCTCATTCACTTCACATACCATCAGCTTGTCGAGCAGATCTAGAGGGAAACCCTGTTTGGTCACTTCTTGTCCAATGTCCATGGAGCCCAGGATGAAGCAATCAAGCATGTTGAGCACCCACACAAAACAAGGATGCAGATCCTCAGTCCAGGCGCTAACAACTCCACATCCAGAGACAAGTTCAGCGCCCAAGCCATTTTCAGCTACCATGCAACATGATGGCTCTGGCAGCACATATGCCTGAAAGTGTATGTGATCCCTGGGGAACTGAGTGTGTGGGTGAATGGCAACTTTCGAATTGGCCAGCAGGGGTCTTCCAGTGCCAAAACGACTCCACTTGGCTCATTCACTTCACATACCATCAGCTTGTCGAGCAGATCTAGAGGGAAACCCTGTTTGGTCACTTCTTGTCCAATGTCCATGGAGCCCAGGATGATGCAATCAAGCATGTTGAGCACCCACACAAAACAAGGATGCAGATCCTCAGTCCAGGCGCTAACAACTCCACATCCAGAGACAAGTTCAGCGCCCAAGCCATTTTCAGCTACCATGCAACATGATGGCTCTGGCAGCACATATGCCTGAAAGTGTATGTGATCCCTGGGGAACTGAGTGTGTGGGTGAATGGCAACTATTCGAATTGGCCAGCAGGGGTCTTCCAGTGCCAAAACGACTCCACTTGGCTCATTCACTTCACATACCATCAGCTTGTCGAGCAAATCTAGAGGGAAACCCTGTTTGGTCACTTCTTGTCCAATGTCCATGGAGCCCAGGATGATGCAATCAAGCATGTTGAGCACCCACACAAAACAAGGATGCAGATCCTCAGTCCAGGCGCTAACAACTCCACATCCAGAGACAAGTTCAGCGCCCAAGCCATTTTCAGCTACCATGGAAACGACGGCTCTGGCAGCACATATGCCTGAAAGTGTATGTGATCCCTGGGGAACTGAGTGTGTGGGTGAATGGCAACTATTCGAATTGGCCAGCAGGGGTCTTCCAGTGCCAAAACAACTCCACTTGGCTCATTCACTTCACATACCATCAGCTTGTCGAGCAAATCTAGAGGGAAACCCTGTTTGGTCACTTCTTGTCCAATGTCCATGGAGCCCAGGATGATGCAATCAAGCATGTTGAGCACCCACACAAAACAAGGATGCAGATCCTCAGTCCAGGCGCTAACAACTCCACATCCAGAGACAAGTTCAGCGCCCAAGCCATTTTCAGCTACCATGGAAAACGACGGCTCTGGCAGCACATATGCCTGAAAGTGTATGTGATGCCTGGGGAACTGAGTGTGTGGGTGAATGGCAATACTCGAATTGGCCAGCAGGGGTCTTCCAGTGCCAAAACGACTCCACTTGGCTCATTCACTTCACATACCATCAGCTTGTCGAGCAGATCTAGAGGGAAACCCTGTTTGGTCACTTCTTGTCCAATGTCCATGGAGCCCAGGATGATGCAATCAAGCATGTTGAGCACCCACACAAAACAAGGATGCAGATCCTCAGTCCAGGCGCTAACAACTCCACATCCAGAGACAAGTTCAGCGCCCAAGCCATTTTCAGCTACCATGGAAAACGACGGCTCTGGCAGCACATATGCCTGAAAGTGTATGTGATCCCTGGGGAACTGAGTGTGTGGGTGAATGGCAATATTCGAATTGGCCAGCAGGGGTCTTCCAGTGCCAAAACGACTCCACTTGGCTCATTCACTTCACATACCATCAGCTTGTCGAGCAGATCTAGAGGGAAACCCTGTTTGGTCACTTCTTGTCCAATGTCCATGGAGCCCAGGATGATGCAATCAAGCATGTTGAGCACCCACACAAAACAAGGATGCAGATCCTCAGTCCAGGCGCTAACAACTCCACATCCAGAGACAAGTTCAGCGCCCAAGCCATTTTCAGCTACCATGGAAAACGACGGCTCTGGCAGCACATATGCCTGAAAGTGTATGTGATCCCTGGGGAACTGAGTGTGTGGGTGAATGGCAATATTCGAATTGGCCAGCAGGGGTCTTCCAGTGCCAAAACGACTCCACTTGGCTCATTCACTTCACATACCATCAGCTTGTCGAGCAGATCTAGAGGGAAACCCTGTTTGGTCACTTCTTGTCCAATGTCCATGGAGCCCAGGATGATGCAATCAAGCATGTTGAGCACCCACACAAAACAAGGATGCAGATCCTCAGTCCAGGCGCTAACAACTCCACATCCAGAGACAAGTTCAGCGCCCAAGCCATTTTCAGCTACCATGCAAAACGACGGCTCTGGCAGCACATATGCCTGAAAGTGTATGTGATCCCTGGGGAACTGAGTGTGTGGGTGAATGGCAATATTCGAATTGGCCAGCAGGGGTCTTCCAGTGCCAAAACGACTCCACTTGGCTCATTCACTTCACATACCATCAGCTTGTCGAGCAGATCTAGAGGGAAACCCTGTTTGGTCACTTCTTGTCCAATGTCCATGGAGCCCAGGATGATGCAATCAAGCATGTTGAGCACCCACACAAAACAAGGATGCAGATCCTCAGTCCAGGCGCTAACAACTCCACATCCAGAGACAAGTTCAGCGCCCAAGCCATTTTCAGCTACCATGCAACATGATGGCTCTGGCAGCACATATGCCTGAAAGTGTATGTGATCCCTGGGGAACTGAGTGTGTGGGTGAATGGCAATATTCGAATTGGCCAGCAGGGGTCTTCCAGTGCCAAAACGACTCCACTTGGCTCATTCACTTCACATACCATCAGCTTGTCGAGCAGATCTAGAGGGAAACCCTGTTTGGTCACTTCTTGTCCAATGTCCATGGAGCCCAGGATGATGCAATCAAGCATGTTGAGCACCCACACAAAACAAGGATGCAGATCCTCAGTCCAGGCGCTAACAACTCCACATCCAGAGACAAGTTCAGCGCCCAAGCCATTTTCAGCTACCATGGAAAACGACGGCTCTGGCAGCACATATGCCTGAAAGTGTATGTGATCCCTGGGGAACTGAGTGTGTGGGTGAATGGCAATATTCGAATTGGCCAGCAGGGGTCTTCCAGTGCCAAAACGACTCCACTTGGCTCATTCACTTCACATACCATCAGCTTGTCGAGCAGATCTAGAGGGAAACCCTGTTTGGTCACTTCTTGTCCAATGTCCATGGAGCCCAGGATGATGCAATCAAGCATGTTGAGCACCCACACAAAACAAGGATGCAGATCCTCAGTCCAGGCGCTAACAACTCCACATCCAGAGACAAGTTCAGCGCCCAAGCCATTTTCAGCTACCATGGAAAACGATGGCTCTGGCAGCACATATGCCTGAAAGTGTATGTGATCCCTGGGGAACTGAGTGTGTGGGTGAATGGCAATATTCGAATTGGCCAGCAGGGGTCTTCCAGTGCCAAAACGACTCCACTTGGCTCATTCACTTCACATACCATCAGCTTGTCGAGCACATCTAGAGGGAAACCCTGTTTGGTCACTTCTTGTCCAATGTCCATGGAGCCCAGGATGATGCAATCAAGCATGTTGAGCACCCACACAAAACAAGGATGCAGATCCTCAGTCCAGGCGCTAACAACTCCACATCCAGAGACAAGTTCAGCGCCCAAGCCATTTTCAGCTACCATGGAAAACGACGGCTCTGGCAGCACATATGCCTGAAAGTGTATGTGATCCCTGGGGAACTGAGTGTGTGGGTGAATGGCAATATTCGAATTGGCCAGCAGGGGTCTTCCAGTGCCAAAACGACTCCACTTGGCTCATTCACTTCACATACCATCAGCTTGTCGAGCACATCTAGAGGGAAACCCTGTTTGGTCACTTCTTGTCCAATGTCCATGGAGCCCAGGATGATGCAATCAAGCATGTTGAGCACCCACACAAAACAAGGATGCAGATCCTCAGTCCAGGCGCTAACAACTCCACATCCAGAGACAAGTTCAGCGCCCAAGCCATTTTCAGCTACCATGGAAAACGATGGCTCTGGCAGCACATATGCCTGAAAGTGTATGTGATCCCTGGGGAACTGAGTGTGTGGGTGAATGGCAATATTCGAATTGGCCAGCAGGGGTCTTCCAGTGCCAAAACGACTCCACTTGGCTCATTCACTTCACATACCATCAGCTTGTCGAGCAGATCTAGAGGGAAACCCTGTTTGGTCACTTCTTGTCCAATGTCCATGGAGCCCAGGATGATGCAATCAAGCATGTTGAGCACCCACACAAAACAAGGATGCAGATCCTCAGTCCAGGCGCTAACAACTCCACATCCAGAGACAAGTTCAGCGCCCAAGCCATTTTCAGCTACCATGCAACATGATGGCTCTGGCAGCACATATGCCTGAAAGTGTATGTGATCCCTGGGGAACTGAGTGTGTGGGTGAATGGCAATATTCGAATTGGCCAGCAGGGGTCTTCCAGTGCCAAAACGACTCCACTTGGCTCATTCACTTCACATACCATCAGCTTGTCGAGCACATCTAGAGGGAAACCCTGTTTGGTCACTTCTTGTCCAATGTCCATGGAGCCCAGGATGATGCAATCAAGCATGTTGAGCACCCACACAAAACAAGGATGCAGATCCTCAGTCCAGGCGCTAACAACTCCACATCCAGAGACAAGTTCAGCGCCCAAGCCATTTTCAGCTACCATGCAACATGATGGCTCTGGCAGCACATATGCCTGAAAGTGTATGTGATGCCTGGGGAACTGAGTGTGTGGGTGAATGGCAATATTCGAATTGGCCAGCAGGGGTCTTCCAGTGCCAAAACGACTCCACTTGGCTCATTCACTTCACATACCATCAGCTTGTCGAGCAGATCTAGAGGGAAACCCTGTTTGGTCACTTATTGTCCAATGTCCATGGAGCCCAGGATGATGCAATCAAGCATGTTGAGCACCCACACAAAACAAGGATGCAGATCCTCAGTCCAGGCGCTAACAACTCCACATCCAGAGACAAGTTCAGCGCCCAAGCCATTTTCAGCTACCATGGAAAACGACGGCTCTGGCAGCACATATGCCTGAAAGTGTATGTGATCCCTGGGGAACTGAGTGTGTGGGTGAATGGCAATATTCGAATTGGCCAGCAGGGGTCTTCCAGTGCCAAAACGACTCCACTTGGCTCATTCACTTCACATACCATCAGCTTGTCGAGCAGATCTAGAGGGAAACCCTGTTTGGTCACTTCTTGTCCAATGTCCATGGAGCCCAGGATGATGCAATCAAGCATGTTGAGCACCCACACAAAACAAGGATGCAGATCCTCAGTCCAGGCGCTAACAACTCCACATCCAGAGACAAGTTCAGCGCCCAAGCCATTTTCAGCTACCATGGAAAACGACGGCTCTGGCAGCACATATGCCTGAAAGTGTATGTGATCCCTGGGGAACTGAGTGTGTGGGTGAATGGCAATATTCGAATTGGCCAGCAGGGGTCTTCCAGTGCCAAAACGACTCCACTTGGCTCATTCACTTCACATACCATCAGCTTGTCGAGCACATCTAGAGGGAAACCCTGTTTGGTCACTTCTTGTCCAATGTCCATGGAGCCCAGGATGATGCAATCAAGCATGTTGAGCACCCACACAAAACAAGGATGCAGATCCTCAGTCCAGGCGCTAACAACTCCACATCCAGAGACAAGTTCAGCGCCCAAGCCATTTTCAGCTACCATGGAAAACGACGGCTCTGGCAGCACATATGCCTGAAAGTGTATGTGATCCCTGGGGAACTGAGTGTGTGGGTGAATGGCAATATTCGAATTGGCCAGCAGGGGTCTTCCAGTGCCAAAACGACTCCACTTGGCTCATTCACTTCACATACCATCAGCTTGTCGAGCAGATCTAGAGGGAAACCCTGTTTGGTCACTTCTTGTCCAATGTCCATGGAGCCCAGGATGATGCAATCAAGCATGTTGAGCACCCACACAAAACAAGGATGCAGATCCTCAGTCCAGGCGCTAACAACTCCACATCCAGAGACAAGTTCAGCGCCCAAGCCATTTTCAGCTACCATGCAACATGATGGCTCTGGCAGCACATATGCCTGAAAGTGTATGTGATCCCTGGGGAACTGAGTGTGTGGGTGAATGGCAATATTCGAATTGGCCAGCAGGGGTCTTCCAGTGCCAAAACGACTCCACTTGGCTCATTCACTTCACATACCATCAGCTTGTCGAGCACATCTAGAGGGAAACCCTGTTTGGTCACTTCTTGTCCAATGTCCATGGAGCCCAGGATGATGCAATCAAGCATGTTGAGCACCCACACAAAACAAGGATGCAGATCCTCAGTCCAGGCGCTAACAACTCCACATCCAGAGACAAGTTCAGCGCCCAAGCCATTTTCAGCTACCATGGAAAACGACGGCTCTGGCAGCACATATGCCTGAAAGTGTATGTGATCCCTGGGGAACTGAGTGTGTGGGTGAATGGCAATATTCGAATTGGCCAGCAGGGGTCTTCCAGTGCCAAAACGACTCCACTTGGCTCATTCACTTCACATACCATCAGCTTGTCGAGCAGATCTAGAGGGAAACCCTGTTTGGTCACTTCTTGTCCAATGTCCATGGAGCCCAGGATGATGCAATCAAGCATGTTGAGCACCCACACAAAACAAGGATGCAGATCCTCAGTCCAGGCGCTAACAACTCCACATCCAGAGACAAGTTCAGCGCCCAAGCCATTTTCAGCTACCATGGAACACGATGGCTCTGGCAGCACATATGCCTGAAAGTGTATGTGATCCCTGGGGAACTGAGTGTGTGGGTGAATGGCAATATTCGAATTGGCCAGCAGGGGTCTTCCAGTGCCAAAACGACTCCACTTGGCTCATTCACTTCACATACCATCAGCTTGTCGAGCACATCTAGAGGGAAACCCTGTTTGGTCACTTCTTGTCCAATGTCCATGGAGCCCAGGATGATGCAATCAAGCATGTTGAGCACCCACACAAAACAAGGATGCAGATCCTCAGTCCAGGCGCTAACAACTCCACATCCAGAGACAAGTTCAGCGCCCAAGCCATTTTCAGCTACCATGGAAAACGACGGCTCTGGCAGCACATATGCCTGAAAGTGTATGTGATCCCTGGGGAACTGAGTGTGTGGGTGAATGGCAATATTCGAATTGGCCAGCAGGGGTCTTCCAGTGCCAAAACGACTCCACTTGGCTCATTCACTTCACATACCATCAGCTTGTCGAGCACATCTAGAGGGAAACCCTGTTTGGTCACTTCTTGTCCAATGTCCATGGAGCCCAGGATGATGCAATCAAGCATGTTGAGCACCCACACAAAACAAGGATGCAGATCCTCAGTCCAGGCGCTAACAACTCCACATCCAGAGACAAGTTCAGCGCCCAAGCCATTTTCAGCTACCATGGAAAACGACGGCTCTGGCAGCACATATGCCTGAAAGTGTATGTGATCCCTGGGGAACTGAGTGTGTGGGTGAATGGCAATATTCGAATTGGCCAGCAGGGGTCTTCCAGTGCCAAAACGACTCCACTTGGCTCATTCACTTCACATACCATCAGCTTGTCGAGCACATCTAGAGGGAAACCCTGTTTGGTCACTTCTTGTCCAATGTCCATGGAGCCCAGGATGATGCAATCAAGCATGTTGAGCACCCACACAAAACAAGGATGCAGATCCTCAGTCCAGGCGCTAACAACTCCACATCCAGAGACAAGTTCAGCGCCCAAGCCATTTTCAGCTACCATGCAAAACGACGGCTCTGGCAGCACATATGCCTGAAAGTGTATGTGATCCCTGGGGAACTGAGTGTGTGGGTGAATGGCAATATTCGAATTGGCCAGCAGGGGTCTTCCAGTGCCAAAACGACTCCACTTGGCTCATTCACTTCACATACCATCAGCTTGTCGAGCACATCTAGAGGGAAACCCTGTTTGGTCACTTCTTGTCCAATGTCCATGGAGCCCAGGATGATGCAATCAAGCATGTTGAGCACCCACACAAAACAAGGATGCAGATCCTCAGTCCAGGCGCTAACAACTCCACATCCAGAGACAAGTTCAGCGCCCAAGCCATTTTCAGCTACCATGGAAAACGACGGCTCTGGCAGCACATATGCCTGAAAGTGTATGTGATGCCTGGGGAACTGAGTGTGTGGGTGAATGGCAATATTCGAATTGGCCAGCAGGGGTCTTCCAGTGCCAAAACGACTCCACTTGGCTCATTCACTTCACATACCATCAGCTTGTCGAGCAGATCTAGAGGGAAACCCTGTTTGGTCACTTCTTGTCCAATGTCCATGGAGCCCAGGATGATGCAATCAAGCATGTTGAGCACCCACACAAAACAAGGATGCAGATCCTCAGTCCAGGCGCTAACAACTCCACATCCAGAGACAAGTTCAGCGCCCAAGCCATTTTCAGCTACCATGGAAAACGACGGCTCTGGCAGCACATATGCCTGAAAGTGTATGTGATCCCTGGGGAACTGAGTGTGTGGGTGAATGGCAATATTCGAATTGGCCAGCAGGGGTCTTCCAGTGCCAAAACGACTCCACTTGGCTCATTCACTTCACATACCATCAGCTTGTCGAGCAGATCTAGAGGGAAACCCTGTTTGGTCACTTCTTGTCCAATGTCCATGGAGCCCAGGATGATGCAATCAAGCATGTTGAGCACCCACACAAAACAAGGATGCAGATCCTCAGTCCAGGCGCTAACAACTCCACATCCAGAGACAAGTTCAGCGCCCAAGCCATTTTCAGCTACCATGGAAAACGACGGCTCTGGCAGCACATATGCCTGAAAGTGTATGTGATCCCTGGGGAACTGAGTGTGTGGGTGAATGGCAATATTCGAATTGGCCAGCAGGGGTCTTCCAGTGCCAAAACGACTCCACTTGGCTCATTCACTTCACATACCATCAGCTTGTCGAGCACATCTAGAGGGAAACCCTGTTTGGTCACTTCTTGTCCAATGTCCATGGAGCCCAGGATGATGCAATCAAGCATGTTGAGCACCCACACAAAACAAGGATGCAGATCCTCAGTCCAGGCGCTAACAACTCCACATCCAGAGACAAGTTCAGCGCCCAAGCCATTTTCAGCTACCATGCAAAACGACGGCTCTGGCAGCACATATGCCTGAAAGTGTATGTGATCCCTGGGGAACTGAGTGTGTGGGTGAATGGCAATATTCGAATTGGCCAGCAGGGGTCTTCCAGTGCCAAAACGACTCCACTTGGCTCATTCACTTCACATACCATCAGCTTGTCGAGCACATCTAGAGGGAAACCCTGTTTGGTCACTTCTTGTCCAATGTCCATGGAGCCCAGGATGATGCAATCAAGCATGTTGAGCACCCACACAAAACAAGGATGCAGATCCTCAGTCCAGGCGCTAACAACTCCACATCCAGAGACAAGTTCAGCGCCCAAGCCATTTTCAGCTACCATGCAACATGATGGCTCTGGCAGCACATATGCCTGAAAGTGTATGTGATCCCTGGGGAACTGAGTGTGTGGGTGAATGGCAATATTCGAATTGGCCAGCAGGGGTCTTCCAGTGCCAAAACGACTCCACTTGGCTCATTCACTTCACATACCATCAGCTTGTCGAGCAGATCTAGAGGGAAACCCTGTTTGGTCACTTCTTGTCCAATGTCCATGGAGCCCAGGATGATGCAATCAAGCATGTTGAGCACCCACACAAAACAAGGATGCAGATCCTCAGTCCAGGCGCTAACAACTCCACATCCAGAGACAAGTTCAGCGCCCAAGCCATTTTCAGCTACCATGAAACATGACGGCTCTGGCAGCACATATGCCTGAAAGTGTATGTGATCCCTGGGGAACTGAGTGTGTGGGTGAATGGCAATATTCGAATTGGCCAGCAGGGGTCTTCCAGTGCCAAAACGACTCCACTTGGCTCATTCACTTCACATACCATCAGCTTGTCGAGCAGATCTAGAGGGAAACCCTGTTTGGTCACTTCTTGTCCAATGTCCATGGAGCCCAGGATGATGCAATCAAGCATGTTGAGCACCCACACAAAACAAGGATGCAGATCCTCAGTCCAGGCGCTAACAACTCCACATCCAGAGACAAGTTCAGCGCCCAAGCCATTTTCAGCTACCATGGAAAACGACGGCTCTGGCAGCACATATGCCTGAAAGTGTATGTGATCCCTGGGGAACTGAGTGTGTGGGTGAATGGCAATATTCGAATTGGCCAGCAGGGGTCTTCCAGTGCCAAAACGACTCCACTTGGCTCATTCACTTCACATACCATCAGCTTGTCGAGCACATCTAGAGGGAAACCCTGTTTGGTCACTTCTTGTCCAATGTCCATGGAGCCCAGGATGATGCAATCAAGCATGTTGAGCACCCACACAAAACAAGGATGCAGATCCTCAGTCCAGGCGCTAACAACTCCACATCCAGAGACAAGTTCAGCGCCCAAGCCATTTTCAGCTACCATGGAAACGACGGCTCTGGCAGCACATATGCCTGAAAGTGTATGTGATCCCTGGGGAACTGAGTGTGTGGGTGAATGGCAATATTCGAATTGGCCAGCAGGGGTCTTCCAGTGCCAAAACGACTCCACTTGGCTCATTCACTTCACATACCATCAGCTTGTCGAGCACATCTAGAGGGAAACCCTGTTTGGTCACTTCTTGTCCAATGTCCATGGAGCCCAGGATGATGCAATCAAGCATGTTGAGCACCCACACAAAACAAGGATGCAGATCCTCAGTCCAGGCGCTAACAACTCCACATCCAGAGACAAGTTCAGCGCCCAAGCCATTTTCAGCTACCATGGAACACGACGGCTCTGGCAGCACATATGCCTGAAAGTGTATGTGATCCCTGGGGAACTGAGTGTGTGGGTGAATGGCAATATTCGAATTGGCCAGCAGGGGTCTTCCAGTGCCAAAACGACTCCACTTGGCTCATTCACTTCACATACCATCAGCTTGTCGAGCAGATCTAGAGGGAAACCCTGTTTGGTCACTTCTTGTCCAATGTCCATGGAGCCCAGGATGATGCAATCAAGCATGTTGAGCACCCACACAAAACAAGGATGCAGATCCTCAGTCCAGGCGCTAACAACTCCACATCCAGAGACAAGTTCAGCGCCCAAGCCATTTTCAGCTACCATGCAACATGACGGCTCTGGCAGCACATATGCCTGAAAGTGTATGTGATCCCTGGGGAACTGAGTGTGTGGGTGAATGGCAATATTCGAATTGGCCAGCAGGGGTCTTCCAGTGCCAAAACGACTCCACTTGGCTCATTCACTTCACATACCATCAGCTTGTCGAGCAGATCTAGAGGGAAACCCTGTTTGGTCACTTCTTGTCCAATGTCCATGGAGCCCAGGATGATGCAATCAAGCATGTTGAGCACCCACACAAAACAAGGATGCAGATCCTCAGTCCAGGCGCTAACAACTCCACATCCAGAGACAAGTTCAGCGCCCAAGCCATTTTCAGCTACCATGCAACATGATGGCTCTGGCAGCACATATGCCTGAAAGTGTATGTGATGCCTGGGGAACTGAGTGTGTGGGTGAATGGCAATATTCGAATTGGCCAGCAGGGGTCTTCCAGTGCCAAAACGACTCCACTTGGCTCATTCACTTCACATACCATCAGCTTGTCGAGCAGATCTAGAGGGAAACCCTGTTTGGTCACTTCTTGTCCAATGTCCATGGAGCCCAGGATGATGCAATCAAGCATGTTGAGCACCCACACAAAACAAGGATGCAGATCCTCAGTCCAGGCGCTAACAACTCCACATCCAGAGACAAGTTCAGCGCCCAAGCCATTTTCAGCTACCATGGAAAACGACGGCTCTGGCAGCACATATGCCTGAAAGTGTATGTGATCCCTGGGGAACTGAGTGTGTGGGTGAATGGCAATATTCGAATTGGCCAGCAGGGGTCTTCCAGTGCCAAAACGACTCCACTTGGCTCATTCACTTCACATACCATCAGCTTGTCGAGCAGATCTAGAGGGAAACCCTGTTTGGTCACTTCTTGTCCAATGTCCATGGAGCCCAGGATGATGCAATCAAGCATGTTGAGCACCCACACAAAACAAGGATGCAGATCCTCAGTCCAGGCGCTAACAACTCCACATCCAGAGACAAGTTCAGCGCCCAAGCCATTTTCAGCTACCATGGAAAACGACGGCTCTGGCAGCACATATGCCTGAAAGTGTATGTGATCCCTGGGGAACTGAGTGTGTGGGTGAATGGCAATATTCGAATTGGCCAGCAGGGGTCTTCCAGTGCCAAAACGACTCCACTTGGCTCATTCACTTCACATACCATCAGCTTGTCGAGCACATCTAGAGGGAAACCCTGTTTGGTCACTTCTTGTCCAATGTCCATGGAGCCCAGGATGATGCAATCAAGCATGTTGAGCACCCACACAAAACAAGGATGCAGATCCTCAGTCCAGGCGCTAACAACTCCACATCCAGAGACAAGTTCAGCGCCCAAGCCATTTTCAGCTACCATGCAAAACGACGGCTCTGGCAGCACATATGCCTGAAAGTGTATGTGATCCCTGGGGAACTGAGTGTGTGGGTGAATGGCAATATTCGAATTGGCCAGCAGGGGTCTTCCAGTGCCAAAACGACTCCACTTGGCTCATTCACTTCACATACCATCAGCTTGTCGAGCACATCTAGAGGGAAACCCTGTTTGGTCACTTCTTGTCCAATGTCCATGGAGCCCAGGATGATGCAATCAAGCATGTTGAGCACCCACACAAAACAAGGATGCAGATCCTCAGTCCAGGCGCTAACAACTCCACATCCAGAGACAAGTTCAGCGCCCAAGCCATTTTCAGCTACCATGCAACATGATGGCTCTGGCAGCACATATGCCTGAAAGTGTATGTGATCCCTGGGGAACTGAGTGTGTGGGTGAATGGCAATATTCGAATTGGCCAGCAGGGGTCTTCCAGTGCCAAAACGACTCCACTTGGCTCATTCACTTCACATACCATCAGCTTGTCGAGCAGATCTAGAGGGAAACCCTGTTTGGTCACTTCTTGTCCAATGTCCATGGAGCCCAGGATGATGCAATCAAGCATGTTGAGCACCCACACAAAACAAGGATGCAGATCCTCAGTCCAGGCGCTAACAACTCCACATCCAGAGACAAGTTCAGCGCCCAAGCCATTTTCAGCTACCATGGAAAACGACGGCTCTGGCAGCACATATGCCTGAAAGTGTATGTGATGCCTGGGGAACTGAGTGTGTGGGTGAATGGCAATATTCGAATTGGCCAGCAGGGGTCTTCCAGTGCCAAAACGACTCCACTTGGCTCATTCACTTCACATACCATCAGCTTGTCGAGCACATCTAGAGGGAAACCCTGTTTGGTCACTTCTTGTCCAATGTCCATGGAGCCCAGGATGATGCAATCAAGCATGTTGAGCACCCACACAAAACAAGGATGCAGATCCTCAGTCCAGGCGCTAACAACTCCACATCCAGAGACAAGTTCAGCGCCCAAGCCATTTTCAGCTACCATGGAAACAAAGGCTCTGGCAGCACATATGCCTGAAAGTGTATGTGATCCCTGGGGAACTGAGTGTGTGGGTGAATGGCAATATTCGAATTGGCCAGCAGGGGTCTTCCAGTGCCAAAACGACTCCACTTGGCTCATTCACTTCACATACCATCAGCTTGTCGAGCACATCTAGAGGGAAACCCTGTTTGGTCACTTCTTGTCCAATGTCCATGGAGCCCAGGATGATGCAATCAAGCATGTTGAGCACCCACACAAAACAAGGATGCAGATCCTCAGTCCAGGCGCTAACAACTCCACATCCAGAGACAAGTTCAGCGCCCAAGCCATTTTCAGCTACCATGGAAACGACGGCTCTGGCAGCACATATGCCTGAAAGTGTATGTGATCCCTGGGGAACTGAGTGTGTGGGTGAATGGCAATATTCGAATTGGCCAGCAGGGGTCTTCCAGTGCCAAAACAACTCCACTTGGCTCATTCACTTCACATACCATCAGCTTGTCGAGCACATCTAGAGGGAAACCCTGTTTGGTCACTTCTTGTCCAATGTCCATGGAGCCCAGGATGATGCAATCAAGCATGTTGAGCACCCACACAAAACAAGGATGCAGATCCTCAGTCCAGGCGCTAACAACTCCACATCCAGAGACAAGTTCAGCGCCCAAGCCATTTTCAGCTACCATGGAAACGACGGCTCTGGCAGCACATATGCCTGAAAGTGTATGTGATACCTGGGGAACTGAGTGTGTGGGTGAATGGCAACTTTCGAATTGGCCAGCAGGGGTCTTCCAGTGCCAAAACGACTCCACTTGGCTCATTCACTTCACATACCATCAGCTTGTCGAGCACATCTAGAGGGAAACCCTGTTTGGTCACTTCTTGTCCAATGTCCATGGAGCCCAGGATGATGCAATCAAGCATGTTGAGCACCCACACAAAACAAGGATGCAGATCCTCAGTCCAGGCGCTAACAACTCCACATCCAGAGACAAGTTCAGCGCCCAAGCCATTTTCAGCTACCATGCAACATGATGGCTCTGGCAGCACATATGCCTGAAAGTGTATGTGATCCCTGGGGAACTGAGTGTGTGGGTGAATGGCAATATTCGAATTGGCCAGCAGGGGTCTTCCAGTGCCAAAACGACTCCACTTGGTCATTCACTTCACATACCATCAGCTTGTCGAGCAAATCTAGAGGGAAACCCTGTTTGGTCACTTCTTGTCCAATGTCCATGGAGCCCAGGATGATGCAATCAAGCATGTTGAGCACCCACACAAAACAAGGATGCAGATCCTCAGTCCAGGCGCTAACAACTCCACATCCAGAGACAAGTTCAGCGCCCAAGCCATTTTCAGCTACCATGGAAAACGACAGCTCTGGCAGCACATATGCCTGAAAGTGTATGTGATGCTTGGGGAACTGAGTTTGTTGGTGAATGGCAATACTCGAATTGGCCAGCAGGGGTCTTCCAGTGCCAAAACGACTCCACTTGGCTCATTCACTTCACATATCATCAGCTTGCCGAGCAGATCTAGAGGGAAACACTCTTGGGTCACTTCATGTCCACTGTCCATGGAGCAAAGGATGAAGCAATCAATTACGTTGAGCACCCACACAAAACAAGGTTGCAAATCCTCAGTCCAGGCGCTAACAACTCCACATCCAGAGACAAGTTCAGCCCCCAAGCCATTTTCAGCTACCATGGAAACGACGGCTCTATCAGCACATAGGCCTGAAAGTGTATGAGATCCCTGGGGAACTGAGTGTGTGGGTGAATGGCAACTTTCGAATTGGCCAGCAGGGGTCTTCCAGTGCCAAAACAACTCCACTTGGCTCATTCACTTCACATACCATCAGTTCCTCGAGCACATCTAGAGGGAAACCCTGTTTGGTCACGTATTGTCCAATGTCCATGGAGCCCAGGATGATGCAATCAAGCATGTTGAGCAACCACAGAAAACAAGGATGCAGATCCTCAGTCCAGGCACTAACAACTCCACATCCAGAGACACGTTCAAACCCCAAGCCATTTTCAGCTACCATGAAAAACCACAGCTCTGGAAGCACATATGCCTGAAAGTGTATGTGATCCCTGGGGACTGAGTGTGTGGGTGAATGGCAATATTCGAATTGGCCAGCAGGGGTCTTCCAGTGTCAAAACGACTCCACTTGGCTCATTCACTTCACATACCATCAGCTTGTCGAGCAAATCTAGAGGGAAACCCTGTTTGGTCACTTCTTGTCCAATGTCCATGGAGCCCAGGATGAAGCAATCAAGTACGTTGAGCACCACACAAAACAAGGATGAAGATCCTCAGTCCAGGCGCTAACAACTCCACATCCAGAGACAAGTTCAGCGCCCAAGCCATTTTCAGCTACCATGCAACATGATGGCTCTGGCAGCACATATGCCTGAAAGTGTATGTGATCCCTGGGGAACTGAGTGTGTGGGTGAATGGCAACTTTTGAATTGGCCAGCAGGGGTCTTCCAGTGCCAAAACGACTCCACTTGGCTCATTCACTTCACATACCATCAGCTTGTCGAGCAAATCTAGAGGGAAACCCTGTTTGGTCACTTCTTGTCCAATGTCCATGGAGCCCAGGATGATGCAATCAAGCATGTTGAGCAACCACACAAAACAAGGATGTAGATCCTCAGTCCAGGCGCTAACAACTCCACATCCAGAGACAAGTTCAGCACCCAAGCCATTTTCAGCTACCATTGAAAACGACGGCTCTGGCAGCACATATGCCTGAAAGTGTATGTGATGCCTGGGGAACTGAGTGTGTGGGTGAATGGCAATACTCGAATTGGCCAGCACATGTCTTCCAGTGCCAAAACACTCCACTTGGCTCATTCACTTCACATACCATCAGCTTGTCGAGCAAATCTACAGGGAAACCCTGTTTGGTCACTTCTTGTCCAATGTCCATGGAGCCCAGGATGATGCAATCAAGCATGTTGAGCACCCACACAAAACAAGGATGCAGATCCTCAGTCCAGGCGCTAACAACTCCACATCGAGAGACAAGTTCAGCCCCAACCCATTTTCAGCTACCATGGAATACGAAGGCTCTGGCAGCACATATGCCTGAAAGTGTATGTGATCCCTGGGGAACTGAGTGTGTGGGTGAATGGCAACTTTTGAATTGGCCAGCACATGTCTTCCAGTGCCAAAACAACTCCACTTGGCTCATTCACTTCACATACCATCAGCTTGTCGAGCACATCTAGAGGGAAACCCTGTTTGGTCACCTATTGTCCAATGTCCATGGAGCCCAGGATGAAGCAATCAAGCATGTTGAGCACCCACACAAAACAAGGATGCAGATCCTCAGTCCAGGCGCTAACAACTCCACATCCAGAGACAAGTTCAGCCCCCAAGCCATTTTCAGCTACCATGCAACATGATGGCTCTGGCAGCACATATGCCTGAAAGTGTATGTGATCCCTGGGGAACTGAGTGTGTGGGTGAATGGCAATATTCGAATTGGCCAGCACAGGTCTTCCAGTGCCAAAACGACTCCACTTGGCTCATTCACTTCACATACCATCAGCTTGTCGAGCACATCTAGAGGGAAACCCTGTTTGGTCACTTCTTGTCCAATGTCCATGGAGCCCAGGATGATGCAATCAAGCATGATGAGCACCCACACAAAACAAGGATGCAGATCCTCAGTCCAGGCGCTAACAACTCCACATCCAGAGACAAGTTCAGCCCCCAATCCATTTTCAGCTACCATGGAAAACGACGGCTCTGGCAGCACATATGCCTGAAAGTGTATGTGATCCCTGGGGAACTGAGTGTGTGGGTGAATGGCAACTATTCGAATTGGCCAGCAGGGGTCTTCCAGTGCCAAAACAACTCCACTTGGCTCATTCACTTCACATACCATCAGCTTGTCGAGCAAATCTAGAGGGAAACCCTGTTTGGTCACTTCTTGTCCAATGTCCATGGAGCCCAGGATGATGCAATCAAGCATGTTGAGCACACACACAAAACAAGGATGCAGATCCTCAGTCCAGGCGCTAACAACTCCACATCCAGAGACAAGTTCAGCCCCCAAGCCATATTCAGCTACCATGGAATACGAAGGCTCTGGCAGCACATATGCCTGAAAGTGTATGTGATCCCTGGGGAACTGAGTGTGTGGGTGAATGGCAACTTTCGAATTGGCCAGCAGGGGTCTTCCAGTGCCAAAACAACTCCACTTGGCTCATTCACTTCACATACCATCAGCTTCGTCGAGCACATCTAGAGGGAAACCCTGTTTGGTCACTTCTTGTCCAATGTCCATGGAGCCCAGGATGATGCAATCAAGCATGTTGAGCAACCACACAAAACAAGGATGCAGATCCTCAGTCCAGGCGCTAACAACTCCACATCCAGAGACACGTTCAACCCCAAGCCATTTTCAGCTACCATGAAAAACGACGGCTCTGGCAGCACATATGCCTGAAAGTGTATGTGATCCCTGGGGAACTGAGTGTGTGGGTGAATGGCAATATTCGAATTGGCCAGCAGGGGTCTTCCAGTGTCAAAACGACTCCACGTGGCTCATTCACTTCACATACCATCAGCTTGTCGAGCAAATCTAGAGGGAAACCCTGTTTGGTCACTTCTTGTCCAATGTCCATGGAGCGCAGGATGAAGCAATCAATTACGTTGAGCACCACACAAAACAAGGTTGAAGATCCTCAGTCCAGGCGCTAACAACTCCACATCCAGAGACAAGTTCAGCCCACAAGATATTTTCAGCTACCATGCATCATGATGGCTCTGGCAGCACATATGCCTGAGTGTGTGTGTGATCCCTGGGGAACTGAGTGTGTGGGTGAATGGCAAGTTTTGAATTGGCCAGCAGGGGTCTTCCAGTGCCAAAACGACTCCACTTGGCTCATTCACTTCACATACCATCAGCTTGTCGAGCAAATCTAGAGGGAAACCCAGTTTGGTCACTTCTTGTCCAATGACCATGGAGCCCAGGATGATTCAATCAAGCATGTTGAGAAACCACACAAAACAAGGATGTAGATCCTCAGTCCAGGTGCTAACAACTCCACATCCAGAGACAAGTTCAGCACCCAACCCATTTTCAGCTACCATTGAAAAAGACGGCTCTGGCAGCACATATGCCTGAAAGTGTATGTGATGCATGGGGAACTGAGTGTGTGGGTGAATGGCAATACTCGAATTGGCCAGCACACGTCTTCCAGTGCCAAAACACCTCCACTTGGCTCATTCACTTCACATACCATCAGCTTGTCGAGCAAATCTACAGGGAAACCCTGTTTGGTCACTTCTTGTCCAATGTCCATGGAGCCCAGGATGAAGCAATCAATTACGTTGAGCACCCACACAAAACAAGGATGCAAATCCTCAGTCCAGGCGCTAACAACTCCACATCGAGAGACAAGTTCAGCCCCTAACCATTTTCAGCTACCATGGAATACAAAGGCTCTGGCAGCACATATGCCTGAAAGTGTATGTGATCCCTGGGAAACTGAGTGTGTGGGTGAATGGCAACTTTTGAATTGGCCAGCACAGGTCTTCCAGTGCCAAAACAACTCCACTTGGCTCATTCACTTCACATACTATCAGCTTGTCGAGCACATCTAGAGGGAAACCCAGTTTGGTCACCTCTTGTCCAATGTCCATGGAGCCCAGGATGAAGCAAATAATTACGTTGAGCACCCACACAAAACAAGGTTGTAGATCCTCAGTCCAGGCGCTAACAACTCCACATTTAGAGACATGTTCAGCCCCCAACCCATTTTCAGCTACCATGTGAAACTACGGCTCTGGCAGCACATAGGCCTGAAAGTGTTTGAGATCCCTGGGGAACAGATTGTGTGGGTGAATGACAATATTCGAATTGGCCAGCACATGTCTTCCAGTGCCAAAACGACTCCACTTGGCTCATTCACTTCACATACCATCAGCTTGTCGAGCAGATCTAGAGGGAAACCCTGTTTGGTCACTTCTTGTCCAATGTCCATGGAGCCCAGGATGATGCAATTAAGCATGATGAGCACCCACACAAAACAAGGATGCAGATCCTCAGTCCAGGCGCTAACAAGTTCACATCTAGAGACAAGTTCAGCGCCCAATCCATATTCAGCTACCATGGAATACGACGGCTCTGGCAGCACATATGCCTGAAAGTGTATGTGATCCCTGGGGAACTGAGTGTATGGGTGAATGGCAACTTTCGAATTGGCCAGCAGGGGTCTTCCAGTGCCAAAACGACTCCACTTGGCTCATTCACTTCACATACCATCAGCTTGTCGAGCACATCTAGAGGGAAACCCTGTTTGGTCACTTCTTGTCCAATGTCCATGGAGCCCAGGATGATGCAATCAAGCATGTTGAGCACCCACACAAAACAAGGATGCAGATCCTCAGTCCAGGCGCTAACAACTCCACATCCAGAGACAAGTTCAGCGCCCAAGCCATTTTCAGCTACCATGCAACATGATGGCTCTGTCAGCACATATGCCTGAAAGTGTATGTGATCCCTGGGGAACTGAGTGTGTGGGTGAATGGCAATATTCGAATTGGCCAGCAGGGGTCTTCCAGTGCCAAAACGACTCCACTTGGCTCATTCACTTCACATACCATCAGCTTGTCGAGAACATCTAGAGGGAAACCCTGTTTGGTCACTTCTTGTCCAATGTCCATGGAGCCCAGGATGATGCAATCAAGCATGTTGAGCAACCACACAAAACAAGGATGCAGATCCTCAGTCCAGGCGCTAACAACTCCACATCCAGAGACACGTTCAGCGCCCAAGCCATTTTCAGCTACCATGGAAAACGACGGCTCTGGCAGCACATATGCCTGAAAGTGTATGTGATGCCTGGGGAACTGAGTGTGTTGGTGAATGGCAATACTCGAATTGGCCAGCAGGGGTCTTCCAGTGCCAAAACGACTCCACTTGGCTCATTCACTTCACATACCATCAGCTTGTCGAGCAGATCTAGAGGGAAACACTGTTGGGTCACTTCTTGTCCACTGTCCATGGAGCCAAGGATGAAGCAATCAAGCATGTTGAGCACCCACACAAAACAAGGATGCAGATCCTCAGTCCAGGCGCTAACAACTCCACATCCAGAGACAAGTTCAGCGCCCAAGCCATTTTCAGCTACCATGGAAAACGACGGCTCTGTCAGCACATATGCCTGAAAGTGTATGTGATCCCTGGGGAACTGAGTGTGTGGGTGAATGGCAATATTCGAATTGGCCAGCATGGGTCTTCCAGTGCCTAAAACGACTCCACTTGGCTCATTCACTTCACATACCATCAGCTTGTCGAGCAAATCTAGAGAGAAACCCTGTTTGGTCACTTCTTGTCCAATGTCCATGGAGCCCAGGATGATGCAATCAAGCATGTTGAGCACCCACACAAAACAAGGATGCAGATCCTCAGTCCAGGCGCTAACAACTCCACATCCAGAGACAAGTTCAGCCCCCAAGCCATTTTCAGCTACCATGGAAAACGACGGCTCTGGCAGCACATATGCCTGAAAGTGTATGTGATCCCTGGGGAACTGAGTGTGTGGGTGAATGGCAATATTCGAATTGGCCAGCAGGGGTCTTCCAGTGCCAAAACAACTCCACTTGGCTCATTCACTTCACATACCATCAGGGGCTAGCTACCTAGCCTTAGCCATGCTGCTGGGGGTCAGGTCCATGAGCGTCAGCCCCGCCCCCTTCCGTGCCTGTTATTTGATCTACCTATGCCCCTAGCATCCCCTGACTGGGGGTCGGGTTAGGTGTAGCTACTCGTCCACACCAAGTAAGAAAAGGGCCGCGCATGGGGGTCCAGCCACCCCGAAGTAGCCTTCTGAATGGGCGTGAAGCCTGCCGGTTGCTTCCCGGGAGAAGTTGATTGTGGCTTGGACACCGGCCTCAGCCATGCTGCCTGAGGTCACGTCAGCATGCATCAGCCCTGCCCCCTTCCCTGCCTGGGCTAGGGTCTAGCCATGCCCATAGTGTCCCCAGGCCTGGGGTCGGGATAGCTGTAGCTGGTCGTCCACGCTAATCCCGAAAATCGCCGCACGTGGGGGTCCAGCCGCCCCGAAGCAGCCTTCTGAGTGGGCGTGAAGACTGCTGGTTGCTTCCCGGGAGAAGTTGGTTGCGCATGGGGACCTGGACTCAGCCATGCTGCTGGGGGTCACGTCCATGATCATCAGCCCCGCAACTTTTTTCACCCCGGGCTTGGGTCTAGCCATGCCCCTAGTGTCTCTGGCCCTGTGGTCGAATTAGTTGTAGCTTCACTTGCATGCTAAGTCCAAAAATGCCCGGCGTGGGGGTCCAGCCCCCCGATGCAGAATTTTGAGTGGGAGTGAAGACTGCTGGTTGTTCCGCGGGAGAAGTTGGTTGCAGCTGGGGACCCTGGCCTCAGCCATGCTGCTGGGGGTCACGTCCATGAGCGTCAGCCCAGCCCCTGTTCCCTGCCCGGGCTTGGGTCTAGAAATGCCTCTAGCATCCTCAGCCCTGGGGTCGGGTTAGATGTGGCTGGTCATCCACGCTAAAACCGAAAAGGCCCACGCAAGGGGGTCCAGCCGCCACAAAGCAGCCTTCTGAGTGGGCGTGAAGACTGCTGGTTGCTTCCCGGGAGAAGTTTGTTGTGCCTGGGACCCTGCCATAACCATGCGGCCGGGGGTCACGTCCCTGAGCGTCAGCCCCGTCCCTCTTCCCTACCTGTGCTTTGGTCTAGCCACGCCCATAGCGTCCTCAGCCCTGGGGTCGGGTTAGCTGTAGCTGGTCGTCCATGCTAAGCACGAAAATTCCCACGCATGGGAGACCAGCCACCCCGAAGCAGCCTTCTGAGTGGGCATGAAGACTGCTGGTTTGTTTCCGCGAGAAGTTGGTTGCGCCTGGGGACCTGGCCTCAGCCATGCTGCCTGGGTTCACGTCCATGAGCTTCAGCCCTGCCCCTTTTTTTAGGTCGGGCTTGGGTCTAGCAACGTCCCTAGCTTCCCCAGCCCTGGGGTTGGGTTAGCTCTAACTGATTTTCCATGCTAAGCCCGAAAAGGCCCACGCATGGGTGTCCAGCTGCCCCGAAGCAGCCTTCTGAGTGGGCGTTAAGACTGCTGGTTGCTTCCCGGGAGAAATTATTTACACCTGGGGACCCTGGCTTCAGCCATGCTGACGGTGTCATGTCCATGTGCATCAGTCCCGCCCCCTTCACAGGCCCGGGCTTGGGTCTAGCCACGGCCCTAGTGTCCCCAGCCGGGGGGTCGGGTTAGCTGTAGCTGATCGTCCACGCTAAACCCGAAAGGGGCCGCACTTGGGGGTACATACACCAAGAAATAGCCTTCTGAGTGGGCGTGAAGACTGCTGGTTGCTTCCCGGGAGAAGTTGGTTGCGCATGTGGACCCTGGTTTCAGCCATGCTTCCCGGGGGTCACGTCCAAGAGCGCCAGCCCCTCCCCTGTTCCCGTCCCGGGCTTGGGTCTAGAAATTCCCCTAGCTTCCCTAGCTTTGGGGTCGGGTTAACTGTAGCTGCTCGTCCACGCGAAACCCGAAAATGGCAGCACATGGGGATACATACACCCAGAAATCGCCTTCTGAGTGGGCGTGAAAACTGCTGGTTGCTTCCCGGGAGAAGTTGGTTGCGCCTGGGGACCTGGTCTCAGCCATGCTGCTGGGGGTCACGTCCATGATCATCAGCCCTGCCCTTTTTTTCACCCCGGGCTTGGGTCGAGCTAAGCCCTTAGTGTCCCCAGCCGGGGGCCGGTTTAGCTGTAGCTGCTTGTCCACGCTAAGCCTGAAAAGGCCCACGCATGCGGGTCCTGCCACCCCGAAACAGCCTTCGAAGTGGGCGTGAAGACTGCTGGTTGCTTCCCGGGAGAAGTTGGTTGCAGCTGGGGACCCTGGCTTCAGCCATGCTCCCGGGGGTCATGTCCATGTGCATCAGCCCCGCCCCGTTCCCGGCCCTGGGTTGGGGTCTAGCCACACTCCTAGCATCCCCAGAATGGGGATCGGGTTAGCTGTAGCTGCTCGTCCACCCTAATCCCGAAAATCGCCGCACGTGGGTGTCCAGTGCCCCGAGGCAGCCTTCCAAGGGGGCGTGAAGACTGCTGTTTGCTTCCCGGGAGAAGTTGGTTGCACCCGGGGACCCTGACCTCTTCTATGGTGCTGGGGGACACGTTCATGAGCGTGAACCCCGCACTTTTTCCGGGCTGGGGCATGGGTTTAGCTACCCTAGCCTTAGCCCCGGTAGCAACCAGCAGTCTTCACGCCCACTCAGAAGGCTGCTTCAGGGCGGTTGGACACCCATGCCTGGGCCATTTTCGGGATTAGCGTGGACGAGCAGCTACAGCTAACCCGACCCCCAGTCTGGGGACGCTAGGGACTTGCCAGACCCAAGCCCAGGCCGGGAAAGGGGCGGGGCTGATGCACTTGGACATGGCCAAGGCAGCATGGCTGAAGCCGGGGTTCCCAGGTGTAAATAATTTCTCCCGGGAAGCAACCAGCAGTCTTCACGACCACTCAGAAGGCTGCTTCGGGGCAGCTGGACCCCAATGCGTGGGCCTTTTCGGGCTTAGCGTGGACAAGCAGCTACATCTAACCCGACCCCAGGGCCGGGGACGCTGGGCCCTGGCTAGACCCAAACCCAGGGTGAAAAAAGGAGCAGGGCTGATGCTCATGGACATGACCCCAGGCAGCATGGATGCGGCCATGGTCCCCGGGTGCAAACAACTTCTCCCGGGAAGCAACCAGCAATCTTCACGCCTACTAAGAAGGCTGCTTAGGTGTGTGTGTACCCCCATGCGTGGGCCTTTTCGGGCTTAGCGTGGACGAGCAGCTACAGCTAAACCGAACCCAGGGCTGGAGAAGCTAAGGGCGTGGCTAGACCCAAGCCCGGGCCGGGAATGGGGCGGGGCTGATGCTCAGAGATGTGACCCCCAGCAGCATGGCTGAAGCCAGGGTCCCAGGCGAAACCAACTTCTCCCAGGAAGCAACCAGCAGTCTTCACGCCCACTCATAATTCTGCTTCGGGGCTGCTGGACCCCGACGTGCCCCGATTTTCGGGATTAGGTTGGACGAGAAGCTACAGCTAACCCGAACCCAGGGCTTGTGAAAGCTAGGGCCGTGGCTAGACCCAAGCCCGGTAGGGAAGAGGGGCGAAGCTGACGCTCATGGACGTGACCCCCAGCAGCATGGCTGAGACCAGTTCCTCAGGCGCAACCAACTTCTTCCGGGAAGTAACCAGCAGTCTTCACGCCCACTCAGAAGGCTACTTCGGGGCGGCTGGATCCCATGCGCGGCCCTTAGCTTGCTTAGTGTGGATGAGCAGCTACAGCTAACCCGACCCCCAGTCAGGCGATGCTAGGGGCGTGGCTAGACCAAAGCCTAGTCTGGGAAGGGGGCGGGGCTGACGCTCATGGACGTGACCCCAGCAGTATGTATGAGGCCAGGTCCCCAGGCACAACCAACTTCTCCCGGGAAGCAACCAGCAGTCTCCACGCCCACTCAGAAGGCTGCTTCGGGGCAGCTGGATCTCCATACTTGAGCCTTTTCGAGCTAAGCATGGACAAGCAGCTACAGCTAACCCGACCCCAACGCTGGGGACACTAGGGGCGTGGCTAGACCCAAGACAAGGCAGGGAAGCGGACGGGGCTGATGCACGCTGATGTGACCCCAGGCAGCATGGCTGAGGCCAGGGTCCCCAGGCGCAACCAACTTCTATCGGGAAGTAACCAGCAGTCTTCACGCCCACTCAGAAGGCTGCTTCGGGGTGTCTGTATCCCCATGCGCGTCCCTTTTCGGGCTTAGCGTGGACGAGCAGCTACAGCTAACCCGACCTCAGGGCTGGGGACGCTAGGGGCGTGGCTAGACCCAAGCCCGGGCCGAGAAGGGCTCGGGGCTGATGCTCAGAGATGTGACCCACAGCAGCATTGCTGAAGCCGGGGTCCCCAGGCACAACCAACTTCTCCTGGGAAGCAATCAGCAGTCTTCACGCCGACTAAGAAGGCTGCTTCGGGGAGGCTGGACCGCCATGCGTGGGCCTTTTCGGGCTTAGCGTGGAGAAGCAGCTACAGCTAATCCGACCCCAGGGCCGGGGACTCTGGGGCCTGGCTAGACCCAAGCCCGGGGTGAAAAAAGGAGCAGGGCTGATGCTCGCTGATGTGACCCCAGGCAGCATGGATGTGGCCAGGGTCCCCGGGTGCAAACAACTTCTCCCGGGAAGCAACCAGCAATCTTCACGCCTACTAAGAAGGCTGCTTAGGGGTGTCTGTACTCCCATGCGTGGGCCTTTTCGGGCTTAGCGTGGACAAGCAGCTACAGCTAAACCTGACCCCAGGGCTGGGAACGCTAGGGGCGTGGGTAGACAAAAGCCCGGGCCAGGAAGGGGGCGGGGCTGATGCTCAGAGAAGTGACCCCCAGCAGGATGGCTGAAGCCAGGGTCCCAGGAGCAACCAACTTCTCCCGGGAAGCAAACAGCAGTCTTCATGCCCACTTGGAAGGCTGCTTTGGGGCGGCTGGAACCCCATGTGTGGGCCCTTTTTGGGCCTAGCGTGGACGAGCAGCTATAGCTAACCCGATCCCCTGTCAGGGGACGCTAGGGGCGTGGCTAAACCCCTGCCCGGGCCAGTAAAAAGTGCGGGGTTCACGCTCATGAATGCGACTCCCAGCAACATGGCAGAGGCCAGGGTCCCCAGGCGCAACCAACTTCTCCTGGGAAGCAACCAGCAGCCTTCACGCCCCCTTGGAAGGCTGCCTCTGGCCGGCTGGACCCCCACGTGCGGCGATTTTCGGGATTAGCGTGGACGAGCAGCTACAGCTAACCCGATCCCCATTCTGGGGATGCTAGGAGCATGGCTAGACCCAAGCCTGGGCCGGGAAGGGGGCGGGGCTGACGCTCATGGACATGACCCCCGGCAGCATGGCTGAAGCCTGAGTCCCCAGGCGCAACCAACTTCTCCTGGGAAGCAACCAGCAGTCTTCACGCCCACTCAGAGTGCTGCTTCAGGGCAGCTGGAACCCCATGCGTGGTCCTTTTCGGGCTTAGCGTGGACAAGCAGCTACAGCTAACCCGACCACCGGGCCTGGGACACTAGGGGCTTGGCTAGACCCAAGCCTGGGGTGAAAAAGGGGCAGGGCTGATGCTCGGGGACGTGACCCCCAGCAGCATGGATGTGGCCATTGTCCCCAGGTGCAACCAAGTTCCCCCGGGAAGCAACCAGCAGTCTTCACGCCTACTCTGGAGGCTACTTTGGGGTGTCTGTACCCCCATGCGTGGGTCTTTTCGGGCTTAGCGTGGACGAGCAGCTACTGCTAACCCGACTCCAGGGCTGGGGAAGCTAGGGCGTGGCTAGACCCAAGCCCTAGGTAGGGAAGGGAAGAGGGGCATGGCTGACACTTTGGGACGTGACCCCCCAGCAGCATGGCTGAGGCCGGGGTCGCCAGGCGCAACCAACTTCTCCCGGGAAGCAACCAGCAATCTGCACGCCCACTTGGAAGGCTGCTTCAGGGCGGCTGGTCCCCGACGCACAGCACTGTTTGAGCTTCGTGTGGATAGCAGCTACATCTAACCTGACCCCAGGGCTCAGGAATTTAGAGGCATTTCTAGACCCAAGCCTGGGCAGGGAACAGAGGCTGGGCTGACGAATATGGACGTGACCCCCAGCAGCATGGCTGAGGCCACGGTCCCCAGGTGCAACCAACTTCTCCCGGGAAGCAACGTGCAGTCTTCACGCCCACTCATAATTCTGCATCAGGGCGGCTGGACCCCCACGCCCGGGCATTATTGGGCTTAGCATGCAAGTGCAGCTACAGCTAATTCGACCCCAGGGCCAGAGACACTAGGGGTGTGGCTACACCCAAGCCCGGTCTGGGAAGTGGGCGGTGCTGACGCTCATGGACGTGACCCCTGGCAGCATGGCTGAGGCCAGGGTCCAAAGGCACAACCAACTTCTCCCGGGAAGTAACCAGCAGTCTTCACGCCCACTCAGAAGGCTGCTTAGGGGCGGCTGGAACAAAATGCGCGTCCCTTTTCTGGCTTAGCGTGGACGAGCAGCTACAACTAACCCGACACCCTGTCAGGGGATGCTAGGGGCGTGGATAAACCCATGCCCGGGCCAGGAAAAAGTGCGGGGTTCACGCTCATGAACGTGATGCCCAGCACCATGGCTGAGGCCAGGGTCCCCAGGCGCAACCAACTTCTCCCGGGAAGAAAACAGCAGTCTTCACGCCTACTCAGAAGGCTGCTTCAGGACGGCTGGACCCCCATGCTTTGGCCATTTTCGGGATTAGCGTGGACGGGCAGCTACAGCTACCCCGACCCCAGGGCCAGGGACGCTAGGGGCGTGGCTAGACCCAAGCCTGGGCAGGGAAGGCGGTGGGGCTGACGCTTTGGGATGCGACCCCCAGCAGCATGGCTGCGGCCGGGGTCACCTGGCAAAAAAAACTTCTCCCGGAAAGCAACCAACAATCTTCACGCCCACTTGGAAGGCTGCTTCAGGGCGGCTGGTCCCCGACGCACGGCATTGTTTGAGCTTAGTGTGGATAGCAGCTACAGCTAACCCGACCCCAGGGCGGGGATGCTAGGGGCGTGGGTAGACCCAAGCCTGGGGTGAAAAAAGGGGCGGGGCTGGCGCTCATGGATGTGACTCCTGACAGCATTGATGTGGTCAGGGTCCCCTGGCGCAAAAAACTTCTCCCGGGAAGCAACCAGCAGTCTTCACGCCCACTCAGAAGGCTGCTTCGGTGCGGCTGAACCCCATGCGTGTGTCTTTTCGGGCTTAGCGTGGACGAGCAGCTACAGCTAACCCGACTCCAGGGCTGGGGAAGCTAGGGCGTGGCTAGACCCAAGCCCGGGTAGGGAAGACTGGCATGGCTGATGCTCATGGACATGACCTCCAGCAGCATGGCTGAGGCTGGGGTCCCCTGGCGCAACCAACTTCTCCCGGGAAGCAACCAGCAGTTTTCACGCCCACTCAGAAGGCTATTTCTGGGTGTATGTACCCCCATGTGCTGCCATTTTCGGGTTTCGCGTGGACCAGCAGCTACAGCTAAACCAACCCCAGTGCTCAGTAAGCTAGGGGAATTTCTAGACCCAAGCCAAGATAGGGAACAGGGGTGGGGCTGACGCTCATGGACGTGACCCCAAGGAAGCATGGCTGAAACCAGGGTCCCCATGCGCAACCAACTTCTCCTGGGAAGCAACCAGCAGTCTTCACGCCCACTCAGAAGGCTATTTCTTGGTGTATGTACCCCCATGTGCGGCCCTTTTCGGGTTTAGCGTGGACGAGCAGCTACAGCTAACCCGACCCCCAGTCTGGGGATACAAGGAGCGTGGCTTGACCCAAGCCCGGGCCTGTGAAGGGGGCGGGGCTGATGCACATGGACATGACCCCCAGCAGCATGGCTGAAGCTGGGGTCCCCAGGCACAACCAACTTCTCCCGGGAAGCAACCAGTAGTCTTCACGCCCATTCAGAAGGCTGCTTCAGGGCGGCAGGACACGCATGCGTGGGCTTTTTCAGGCTTAGCGTGGACAATCAGCTACAGCTAAACCGGCCCCCGGGCCGGGGACACTAGGGGCTTAGCTCGACCCAAGCCCGGGGTGAAAAAATGGGCAGGGCTGACGTGCGGGGACGTGACCCCCAGCCGCATGGCTGAGACCAGGTCCCCAGGCGCAACCAACTTCTCCCGGGAAGCAACCAGCAGTCTTCACGCCCACTCAGAAGGCTGCTTCAGGGCGGCTGGAACCCCAAGCGTGGGCATTTTCGGGGTTAGCGTGGACGAGCAGCTACAGCTAACCCGACCCCAGGGCTGGAGAAGCTAGGGCGTGGCTAGACCCAAGCCTGGTTAGGGAAGAGGGGCATGGCTGATGCTCATGGACATGACCTCCAGCATCACGGCTGAGGCTGGTGTCCCCAGGCGCAACCAACTTCTACCGGGAAGCAACCAGCAGTTTTCACGCCCACTCAGAAGGCTATTTCTGGGTGTATGTACCCCCATGTGCTGCCATTTTCGGGTTTCGCGTGGACGAGCAGCTACAGCTAACCCGACCACAGGGCTGGGGAAGCTAGGGGCATTTCTAGACCCAAGCCAGGATAGGGAGGAGGGGCGGGGCTGACGCTCATTGACGTGACCCCCAGGAAGCATGGCTGAAGCCAGGGTCCCCAGCTGAAACCAACTTCTCCCGGGAAGCAACCAGCAGTCTTCACGCCCACTCAGAAGGCTATTTCTTGGTGTATATAGCACCAAGTGCGGCCCTTTTCGGGTTTAGCATGGACGAGCAGCTACAGCTAACCCGACCCCCGGGCCAGGGACGCTAGGGGCGTGGCTAGACCCAAGCCCGGGCCTGTGAAGGGGGCGGGGCTGAGGCACATGGACATGACCCCCAGCAGCATGGCTGAAGCCGGGGTCCCCAGGTGTAACCAATTTCTCCCGGGAAGCAACCAGCAGTCTTAACGCCCACTCAGAAGGCTGCTTCGGGGCAGCTGGACCCCCATGCGTGGGCCTTTTCGGGCTTAGCATGGACAAGCAGTTGCAGCTAACCCAACCCCAGGGCTGGGGAAGCTAGGGCGTGGCTAGACCCAAGCCCGACCTGAAAAAAGGGGCAGGGCTGAAGCTCATGGACGTGAACCCAGGCAGCATGGCTGAGGCCAGGTCCCCAGGCGCAACCAACTTCTCCCGGGAATCAACCAGCAGTCTTAACGCCCACCCAGAAGGCTGCTTCGGGGCAGCTGGACCCCCATGCGTGGGCCTTTTCGGGCTTAGCATGGACAAGCAGTTGCAGCTAACCCAACCCCAGGGCTGGGGAAGCTAGGGCGTGGCTAGACCCAAGCCCGACCTGAAAAAAGGGGCAGGGCTGAAGCTCATGGACGTGAACCCAGGCAGCATGGCTGAGGCCAGGTCCCCAGGCGCAACCAACTTCTCCCGGGAATCAACCAGCAGTCTTCATGCCCACTCAGAAGGCTGCTTCGGGGCGGCTGGTCTCCCATGCGTGGGAATTTTCGGGCTTAGCGTGGATGACCAGCTACAGCTAACCCGACCCCAGGGCTGAGGACGCTAGGGGCATGGCTAGACTAAAGCAAGGGTAGGGAAGAGGGGCGGGGCTGACGCTCAGGGACATGACCCCCGGCAGCATGGTAATGGCAGGATCCCCAGGCACAACAAATTTCTCCCGGGAAGCAACCAGCAGTCTTCACCCTCATTCAGAAGTCTACTTTGGGGCGGCTGGACCCCCATGCGTGCGCCTTTTCGGGATTAGCGTGGACGACGAGCTATATCTAACCCGACCCCAGGAAAGAGGATGCTAGAGGCATTTCTAGACCCAAGCCCGGGCAGGGAACAGGGGCGGGGCTGACGCTCATGGACGTGACCCCCAGCACCATGGCTGAGGCCAGGGTCCCCAGGTGCAACCAACTTTTCCCGGGGAGCAACCAGCAGTCTTCACGCCCACTCAAAATTCTCCATCAGGGAGGCTGGACCCCCACGCCCGGGCATTTTGGGGTTGAGCATGCAAGTGCAGCTACAATTAATTCGAGCCCAGGGCCAGAGACACTAGGGGCATGGCTAGACCCAAGCCCGGGGTGTAAAAAGCGGCAGGGCTGATGCTTGCGTACGTGACCCCCGACAGCATGGCTGAGTCCAGGTCCCCAGGCGCAACCAACTTCTCCCGGGATGCAACCAGCAGTCTTCACGCCCACTCAGAAGGCTGCTTTGGGGCGGCTGGACCAACATGCATGGCCCTGTTTGGGCTTAGCGTGGAAAAGCAGCTACAGCTAAACCGACCCCAGGGCCAGGGACGCTAGGGGCGTGGCTAGACCCAAGCCAGGGGTGAAAAAAGGGGCAGGGCTGATGCTTGCAGACGTGACCCCCGGCAGCATGGATTTGGTCAGGGTCCCCAGGTGCAACCAACTTATCCTAGGAAGCAACCAACAATCTTCACATCGACTCAGAAGGCTGCTTCTGGGTGTATGTACCCCCATGCGAGGCCATTTACGTGTTTAGCGTGGACGAGCACCTACAGCTAACCCGACCCCAGGGCTGGGGACGCTAGGGGCGTGGCTAGACCAAAGCATGGGTAGGGAAAAGGGGCGGGTCTGATGCTCAGGGACATGACCCCCAGCAGCATGGCTGAGGCTGGGGTACCCTGGCGCAACCAACTTCTCCCGGGAAGCAACAGGCAGTCTTCACGCCCACTCAGAAGGCTGCTTATGGGCGGCTGGAACAACATGCGCGTCCTTTTTCTGGCTTAGCGTGGACGAGCAGCTACAACTAACCCGACACCCTGTCAGGGGATGCTAGGGGCGTGGCTAAACCCATGCCCGGGCCAGGAAAAAGTGCGGGGTTCACGCTCATGAACGTGATCCCCAGCACCATGGCTGAGGCCAGGGTCCCCGGGCGCAACCAACTTCTCCTGTGAAGCAAACAGCAATCTTCACGCCTACTCAGAAGGCTGCTTCCGGACGGCTGGACCCCCATGCTTTGGCCATTTTCGGGATTAGCGTGGACGGGCAGCTACAGCTAAACCGACCCCAGGGCTGGGGACGAAGTGGCGTGGCTAGACCCAAGCCTGGTCTGGGAAGGGGGTGGGGCTGACGCTTTGGGACGTGACCCCCAGCAGCATGGCTGAGGCCGGGGTCGCCAGGCGCAAAAAACTTCTCCCGGGAAGCAACCAGCAATCTTCACGTCCACTTGGAAGGCTGCTTCAGGGCGGCTGGTCCCCGAAGCACGACACGGTTTGAGCATAGCGTGGATAGCAGCTACAGCTACCCCGACCCCAGGGCCGGGGATGTTAGGGCCGTGGCTAGACCTAAGCCCCGGGTGAGAAAAGGAGCAGGGCTGATGATCAGAGACGTGACCCCAGGCAGCATGGATGTGGCCAGGGTACCCGGGCGCAACCAACTTCTCCCGGGAAGCAACCAGCAATCTTCACGCCCACTCAGAAGGCTGCTTCGGGGCGCCTGGAACCCCATGCGTGCGAATTTTCAAGGTTAGCGTGGACGAGCAGCTACAGCTAACCCGACCTCAGGGCTGGGGAAGCTAGGGACGTAGCTAGTCCCAAGCCCGGGCCGGGAACAAGGGCGGGACTGACGCTCAAGGATCTGACCCCCAGCACCATGGCTGATGCCAGGGTCCCCAGGCGCAATCAACTTCTCCCGGGAAGCAACCAGCAGTCTTCACGCCCACTCAGAAGGCTGCTTCGGGGCAGCTGGACCCCCATGCTTGGGCCTTTTCGGGCTTAGCGTGGACAAGCAGCTACAGCTAAACCGACCCCCGGGCCTGGGACACTAGGGGCTTGGCTAGACCCAAGCCCAGGGTGAAAAAAAGGGGCAGGGCTGACGCTCTGGGACATGGCCCCCAGCAGCATGGATGTGGCCAGGGTCACCAGGTGCAACCAAGTTCTCCCGGGAAGCAGCCAGCAATCTTCACGCCTCCTCAGAAGGCGGCTTCGGGGTGTCTGTACGCCAATGCGTGGGCCTTTTCTGGCTTAGCGTGGACGAGCAGCTACACCTAACCCGACCCCAGTCTGGGGACGCTAGGGACTTGCTAGACCCAAGCCCGGGCCGGGAAAGGGGAGGGGCTGATGCTCAGAGATGTGACCCCCAGCAGCATGGCGGAAACCGGGCTCCCAGGCGCAACCAACTTCTCCCGGAAAGCAACAGGCAGTCTTCACGCCCACTCAGAAGGCTGCTTAGGGGCGGCTGGAACAACATGCGCGTCCCTTTTCTGGCTTAGCGTGGACGAGCAGCTACAACTAACCCGACACCCAGTCAGGGGATGCTAGGGGCGTGGCTAAACCCATGCCCGGGCCAGGAAAAAGTGCGGGGTTCACGCTAATGGACGCGACCCCCAGCACCATGGCTGAAGCCAGGGTCCCCAGGCGCAACCAACTTCTCCCGGGAAGCAAACAGCAATCTTCACGCCTACTCAGAAGGCTGCTTCCGGACGGCTGGACCCCCATGCTTTGGCCATTTTCGGATTTAGCGTGGACGAGCAGCTACAGCTACCCCGACCCCAGGGCCAGGGACGCTAGGGGCGTGGCTAGACCCAAGCCTGGGCAGGGAATTGGGGTGGGGCTTACGCTTTGGGACGTGACCCCCAGCAGCATGGCTGAGGCCGGGGTCGCCAGGCGCAAAAAACTTCTCCCGGGAAGCAACCAGCAATCTTCACGCCCACTTGGAAGGCTTCTTCAGGGCGGCTGGTCCCCGACGCACGGCACTGTTTGAGCTTAGCGTGGATAGCAGCTACAGCTACCTTGACCCCAGGGCCGGGGATGTTAGGGCCGTGGCTAGACCCAAGCCCGGGGTGAAAAAAGGAGCAGGGCTGATGCTCAGAGATGTGACCCCAGGCAGCATGGATGTGGCCAGGGTCCCCAGGTGCAACCAACTTCTCCCGGGAAGCAACCAGCAATCTTCACGCCCACTCAGAAGGCTGCTTCGGGGCGGCTGGAACCCCAAGGCCGGCCCTTTTTGGAATTAGCGTGGATGAGCAGCTAGCTACAACTAACCCGACCTCAGGGCTGGGGTAGCTAGGGACGTAGCTAGACCCAAGTCCGGGCCGGGAACATTGGCGGGACTGACGCTCATGGCCCTGACCCCCAGCACCATGGCTGAGGCCAGGGTCCCCAGGTGCAACCAACTTCATCCTCGGGAAGCAACCAGCAGTCTTCACGCCCACTCAGAAGGCTGCTTTGTGGCGGCTGGACCGCCATGCGTGGGCCTTTTCGGGATTAGCGTGGACGACCAGCTACATCTAACCCGACCCCAGGGCTGAGGATGCTACAGGCATTTCTAGACCCAAGACCGGGCATGGAACAGGGGCTGGGCTGACGCTCATGGACGTGACCCACGGCAGCATGGCTGAGGCCAGGGTCCCCAGGTGCAACCAACTTCTCCCGGGAGCAACCAGCTGTCTTCACGCCCAGTCAGAAGGCTGCTTCAGGGCTGCTGGACCCAAACCCCCAGGCATTTTCGGGCTTAGCATGCAAGTGCAGCTACAGATAATTTGACCCCAGGGCCAGAGACACTAGTGGCGTGGCTAGACCCAAGCCCAGGCAGGGAAGAGGGCGGGGCTAATGCTCAGAGACCTGAGCCCCAGCAGCATGGCTGAAGCCGGGATCACAGGCGTAACCAACTTCTCCTGGGAAGCAACCAGCAGTCTTCACGCCCAATCAGAAGGCTGCTTCGGGGAAACTGGACCCCCATGCTTGGGCCTTTTCGGGCTTAGCGTGGACGAGCAGCTAGAGCTAAACCGACCCCCGGGCCTGGGACACTAGGGGCTTGGCTAGACCCAAGCCCGGGGTGAAAAAAGGGGCAGGGCTGACGCTCTGGGACGTGACCCCCAGCAGCATGGATGTGGCCAGGGTCACCAGGTGCAACCAAGTTCTCCCGGGCAGCAACCAGCAATCTTCACGCCTCCTCAGAAGGCTGCTTCGGGGTGTCTGTACGCCCATGCGTGGGCCTTTTCGGGATTAGCGTGGACGAGCAGCTACAGCTAACCCGACCCCTAGGCTGGGACGCTAGGGTTGGCTAGACCCAAGTCCGACCTGAAAAAAGGGGCGGGACTGACGCACATGGACATGACCCCGGCAGCATGGCTGAAGCCAGGGTCCCCAGGCACAACCAACTTCTCCAGGGAAGCAACCAGCAGTCTTCATGCCCACTCAGAAGGCTGCTTCGGGGGGCTGGAACAACATGCTTGGGCCCTTTTTGGGCTTAGCGTGTACGAGCACCTACAGCTAACCCGACCCCCAGTTTGGGGAAGCTAGGTGCGTGGCTAGACCCAAGCCCGGGCCGGGAACAGGGGCAGGGCTGACGCTCATGGACCTTACCCCCAGCAGCATGGCTGAGGCCAGGGTCCCCAGGCGCAACCAACTTCTCCCGGGAAGCAACCAGCAGTCTTCACGCCCACTCAGAAGGCTGCTTCGGGGGGCTGGAACAACATGCCCGGCCCTTTTTGGGCTTAGCGTTGACGAGCATCTTCAGCTAACCCGACCCCAGGCCAGGGACACTAGGGGCGTGGCTAGACCCAAGCCAGGGCAGGGAAGGGGACCGGGCTGATGCTCAGAGAAGTGACCCCAGGCAGCATTGCTGAAGCCGGGGTCCCAGGCACAACCAACTTCTCCCGGGAAGCAACCAGCAGTCTTCACGCCGACTAAGAAGGCTGCTTTGAGGCAGCTGGACCCACACGCATGGCCCTGTTTGGTCTTAGCGTGGGAAAGCAGCTACAGCTAACCCGAATACAGGGCCAGGGACGCTAGGGGCGTGGCTAGACCCATGCCCGGGCCAGGAAAAAGTGCGGGGTTCACGCTATTGGACGTGACCCCAAGCACCAGGCTGAGGCCAGGGTCCCCAGGCGCAACCAACTTCTCCCGGGAAGCAACCAGCAGTCTTCACGCCCACTCAGAAGGCTGCTTCAGGGCGGCTGGACCCCCACGTGCAGCGATTTTCGGGCTTAGCGTGGACGAGCAGCTACAGCTAACCCGAATCCCAGTTTGGGGAAGCTTGGGGCTTGGCTAGACCCAAGCCCAGGCCAGAAATGGTGGGTGGCTGATGCACATGGACATGACGTACTCCCAGCAGCATGGCTGAAGCCAGGGTCCCCAGCTGCAACCAACTTCTCCCGGGAAGCAACCAGCAGTCTTCACGCCCACTTGGAAGGCTGCTTCGGGGCGGCCTGACCCCCACGCGTGTGCCTTTTCGATCTTAGCGTGGACAAGCAGCTACAGCGAAACCCGACCCCAGCGCTGGGGACGCTGGGGCCTGGCTAGACCCAATCCCGGGGTGAAAAAAGGAACAGGGCTGATGCTCGCTGACGTGACCCCAGTCAGCATGGATGTGGCTAGGGTCCCCGGGTGCAAACAACTTCTCCTGGGAAGCAACCAGCAATCTTCACGCCCATTCAGAAGGCTGCTTAGGGGTGTCTGTACCCCCATGCTTGGGCCTTTTCGGGCTTTGCGTGGAAGAGAAGCTACTGCTAAACCGACCCCAGGGCTGGGGACGCTAGGGGCGTGGCTAGACCCAAGCCCGGGCAGGGAAGGGCGCGGGGCTGATGCTCAGAGATGTGACCCCAACAGCATGGCTGAAGCCGGGGTCACCAGGCGCAAACAACTTCTCCCGGGAAGCAACCAGAAATCTTCACGCCCACTCAGAAGGCTGCTTTGTGGCGGCTGGAACCCCATATCCAGGCCTTTTCTTGCTTAGCGTGGACGAGCAGCTACAGCTAACAGGACCCCCTGTCAGGGGACACTAGGGGCGTGTTTAACCCCATGCCCGGGCCAGGAAAAAGTGCGGGGTTCACGCTCATGAACGTGACCTACAGCACCATGGCAGAGGCCAGGGTCCCCAGGCGCAACCAACTTCTCCCGAGAAGCAACCAGCAGTCTTCACGCCCACTTGGACGGCTGCTTCAGGGCGGCCTGACCCCCATGCGTGGGCCTTTTCGGGCTTAGCGTGGAAAAGCAGCTACAGCAAAACCGACCCAAGGGCCTGGGACACTAGGGGCTTGGCTAGACCCATGCCCGGGGTGAAAAAAGGGGCAGGGCTGATGCTCATGGACGTGACCCCCAGCAGCATGGATGTGGCCAGGGTCACCAGGTGCAACCAAGTTCTCCCGGGCAGCAACCAGCAATCTTCATGCCTACTCAGAAGGCTGCTTCGGGGTGTCTGTACGCCTATGCGTGGGCCTTTTCGGGCTTAGCTTGGACGAGCAGCTACAGCTAACCCGACCCCAGGGCTGGGGAAGCTAGGGGCGTGGCTAGACCAAATCCCAGGCAGGGAAGGGGGCGGGGCTGACGCTCATGGACTTGACCTCAGGCAGCATATCTGAGGCTAGTTCCCCAGGCGCAACCAACTTCTCCCTGGAAGCAACCAGCAGTCTTCACGCCCACTCAGAAGGCTGCTTCTGGGCAGCTGTACCCACATGCCCGTGCTTTTCGGGCTTAGCATGGACAAGCAGCTACAGCTAACCCGACCCCAGGGCTGGGGATGCTAGAGGAATTTCTAGACCCAAGCCCGGGCAGGGAGCAGGGGCTGGGCTGACGCTCATGGACGTGACCCCCGGCAGCATGGTTGAGGCCAGGTCCCCAGGCGCAAGCAACTTCTCCCGGGAAGCAACCAGCAATCTTCACGCCCACTCAGAAGGCTTCCTCGGGGTGTCTGTACGCCCACACCCAGGCCTATTCGGGCTTAGTGTGGACAAGCAGCTACAGCTAACCAGACCCCAGGGCTGGGGACGCTAGGGGCATTTCTAGACCCAAGCCAGGATAGGGAACATGGGCGGGGCTGACGCTCATGGACGTGACACCCGGCAGCATGGCTGAGGCCAGGGTCCCCAGGCGCACCAACTTCTCCCGGGAAGCAACCAGCAGTCTTCACGCCCACATGGAATGCTGCTTCGGGGCTGCTGGACCCCCATGCCCGGCCCTTTTCTTGCTTAGCGTGCACAAGCAGCTACAGGTAACCCGACCCCCGGGCCTGGGACACTAGGGGCTTGGCTAGACCCAAGCCCGGGGTGAAATATGGGGTAGGGCTGACGCTCTGGGACGTGACCCCAGGAAGCATGGATGTGGCCAGGGTCACCAGGTGCAACCAAGTTCTCCCGGGAAGCAACCAGCAATCTTGACGCCTACTCAGAGGGCTGCTTTGGGGTTGTCTGTTCCCCCATGCGTGGGCCTTTTCAGGCATAGCGTGGACAAGTAGCTACAGCTAACCCGACCCCATGGCTGTGGAAGCTAGCGGCGTGGCTATACCCAATACCGGCCTGGGAAGAGGGGCGGAGCTTATGCTCGCCGATGTGACCCCCAGCAGCATGGCTGAGGCCGGGCTCTAGGTGCAACCAAATTCTCCCGCAAAGCAACCAGCAGTCTTCATGCCCACTTGGAAGGCTGCTTCGGGACGGCTGGATCCGCATGCGTGGGCCACTTTCGGTATTAGCGTGGATGAGCAGCTACAGCTAACCTGACCCCCTATCTGATGACGCTAGGGGTTTGGCTAGACCAAACCCGCGCAGGGATGCGGCGGGGCTGAGGCTCATGGACGTGACCCCCAGCAGCATGGCTGAGGCCTTGGTCCCCAGGCGCAACCCACTTCTCCCGGGAAGCAACCAGCAGTCTTTACCCCCACTCAGAAGGCTGCTTCGGGGTGGCTGGAACCCCATGCGTGGGCCTTTTCGGGCTTAGCGTGTACGAGCAGCTACAGCTAACCCAACACCAGGGAAAGGGAAGCTAGGGGAGTGGCTAGACCCAAGCCCATCCCGGGAAGAGGGGCGGGGCTGACGCTCATGGACCTTACCCCCAGCAGCATGGCTGAGGCCAGGTTCATCAGGCACAACTAACTTCTCCCGGGAAGTTACCAGCAGTCTTCACGCCCAATCAGAAGGCTGCTTCGGGGTGGCTGGCCCCCACGCGTGGCCATTTTTGGGATTAGTATGGACGAGCAGCTACAGCTAACCCGACCCCCAGGCTGGGGACGCTAGGGGCGTGGCTAGACCCAAGCCCATCCCAGGAAGAGGGGCAGGGCTGACGCTCATGGACGTGACCCCAGCAGCATGGCAGAGGCCAGAGTCCTTATGCACAACCAACTTCTGCTGGGAAGCAACCAGCAGTCTTCACGCCCACTCAGAAGGCTGCTTCAGGGTGGCAGGACCCTCAAGCGTGACAATTTTCGCTCTTAGCGTGGACAAGCAGCTACAGCTAACCAGACCACCAGGCTGGGGCGCTAGGGGCGTGGCTAGACCCAAGCCCGGGCCGTGAACAGGGTCGGCGCTGACGCTCATGGACGTGACACCAGCAGCATGGCAGAGGCCAGGGTGCCCAGGCGCAACCCACTTCTCCCGGGAAGCAAGCAGCAGTCTTCACGCCCACTCAGAAGGCTGCTTTGTGGCGTCTGGACCCCCACGTGCGGCCCTTTTCGGGCTTAGCATGGACGAGCAGCTACAGATAAGCAGACCCCAAGGCCAGGGACACTAGGGGCGTGGCTAGACCCAAGCCAGGGCCGGGAACAGGGGCGGGGCTGACGCTCATGGACGTGACCCCCAGGGTCATGGCTGAGGCCAGGGTCCCAAGGCGCAACCAACTTCTTCTGGGAAGCAACCAGCAGTTTTCATACCCACTCAGAAGGCTGCTTCAGGGCGGCTGGACCCCCATGCATGGGCCTTTATGGGCTTAGCGTGGACGAGCAGCTACAGCTAACCTGACCCCCAGGTTTGGGACGCTAGGGTCGTGGCTAGACCCAAGCCAGGGCTGGGCACAGGGCAGGGCTGATGCTCAGAGACGTGACCCCCGGCAGCATGGCTGAAGCCAGGGTCCCTAGGTGAAACCAACTTCTCCCGGGAAGCAACCAGCAGTCTTCACACCCACTCAGAAGGCTGCTTTGTGGCGTCTGGACCCCCACGTGCGGCCCTTTTCGGGCTTAGCATGGACGAGCATCTACAGCTAAACAGACCCCAAGGCCAGAGACACTAGGGGCGTGGCTAGACCCAAGCCCAGCCTGGGAACAGGGGTGGGGCTGATGCTCAGAGACGTGACCCCTGGCAGCATGGCTGAGGCCAGGGTCCCCAGGCGCAACCAACTTCTCCCGGGAAGCAACCAGCAGTCTTCACACCCACTCAGAAGGCTGCTTCAGGGCGGCTGGACCCCCAAGCTTGGCCCTTTTCAGGGTTAGCGTAGAAGAGCAGCTACAGCTAACCCGACCCCCTGTCTGGGGACGCTAGGGGCGTGCCTTACCCAAGCCTGGGCTGGGAAGAGGGGCGGGGCTGACACTCGGGGACATGACCCCAGCAGCTTGGCTGAAGGCAGGGTCCCCAGGTGTAACCAACTTCTCCTGGGAAGCAACCAGCAGTCTTCACGCCCACTCAGAAGACTGCTTTTGGCCGGCTGGACCATACGCCCGTCCCTTGTCCCACTTAGCATGGACGAGCAGCTACAGCTAACCGGACCCCCAGTCTGTGGACGTTAGGGGCATGGCTAGAGCAAAGCCCGGTCTGGGAACAGGGGCAGGGCTGACTCATATGGACATGACCCCGAGCACCATGGCTGAAGCCGTGGTCCTCGGGCGCAAACAGCTTATCCCGGGAAGCAACCAGCAGTCTTCACGCCCACTCTGAAGGCTACGTCGGGGCGGCAGGCCCCCCACGTGCTGTGCATTTCGGGCTTAGCGTGGACAAGCAGCTACAGCTAACCAGACCCCCAGGTTTGGGACGCTAGGGTCGTGGCTAGAACAAAGCCCGGGCCGGGAACAGGGTCGGTGCTGACGCTCATGGACGTCACCCCAGCACCATGGCTGAGGCCAGGGTCCCCAGGCGCAACCAACTTCTCCCGGGAAGCAACCAGCAGTCTTCACGCCCACTCAGAAGGCTGCTTTGTGGCGTCTGGACCCCCACGTGCGGCCCTTTTCGGGCTTAGCATGGACGAGCATCTACAGCTAAACAGACCCCAGGGCCAGAGACACTAGTGGCGTGGCTAGACCCAAGCCTGGGCCGGGGAGAGGGGCGAGGCTGACGCTCATGGACGTGACCCCTGGCAGCATGGCTGAGGCCAGGGACGCCGGGCGCAACCAACTTCTCCCGGGAAGCAACCAGCAATCTTCACGCCTACTCAGAAGGCTGCTTCGGGGCGGCTGGAACCCCATGGCCGGCCCTTTTTGGGATTAGCGTGGACGAGCAGCTACAGCTAACCCGACCTCAGGGCTGGGGAAGCTAGGGACGTAGCTAGACCCAAGTCCGGGCCGGAAACATTGGCGGGACTGAAGCTCATGGACCTGACCCCCAGCACCATGGCTGAGGCCAGGGTCCCCAGGCACAACCAACTTCATCCCGGGATGCAACCAGCAGTCTTCACGCCCACTCAGAAGGCTGCTTCGGGGCAGCTGGACCCCCATGCTTGGGCCATTTCGGGCTTAGCTTGGACAAGCAGCTAGAGCTAAACCGACCCCCGGGCCTGGGACACTAGGGGCTTGGCTAGACCCAAGCCCGGGGTGAAAAAAGGGGCAGGGCTGATGCTCTGGGACGTGACCCCCAGCAGCATTGGTGTGGCCAGGGTCACCAGGTGCAACCAAGTTCTCCCGGGAAGCAACCAGCAATCTTCACGCCTACTCAGAAGGCTGCTTCGGGGTGTCTGTACGCCCATGCGTGGGCCTTTTCGGGCTTAGCATGGACGAGCAGCTACAGCTAACCCGAACCCTAGCTGGGACGCTAGGGTTGGCTAGACCCAAGTCCGACCTGAAAAAGGGGGCGGGACTGATGCACATGGATATGACCCCGGCAGCATGGCTGAAGCCAGGGTCCCCAGGCACAACCAACTTCTCCCGGGAAGCAACCAGCAGTCTTCACGCCCACTCAGAAGGCTGCTTCGGGGCAGCTGGACCCATGCGTGGGCCTTTTCGGGCTTAGCATGGACAAGCAGTTACAGCTAACCCAAGCCCAGGGCTGGGGACGCTAGGGGCGTGGCTAGACCAAAGCACGGGTAGGGAAGAGGGGCGGGTCTGATGCTCATGGACATGACCCCCAGCAGCATGGCTAGGGCAGGGTCCCCAGGCGCAACCAACTTCTCCCGGGAAGCAACCAGCAGTCTTCACGCCCACTCAGAAGGCTGCTTTGTGGCGGCTGGACCCCCATGCGTGGGCCTTTTCGGGATTAGCGTGGACGACCAGCTACAGCTAACCCGACCCCAGGGCTGAGGATGCTACAGGCATTTCTAGACCCAAGACCGGGCAGGGAACAGGGGCTGGGCTGACGCTCATGGACCTGACCCCCAGCAGCATGGCTGAGGCCAGGGTCCCCAGGTGCAACCAACTTCTCCCGGGAGCAACCAGCTGTCTTCACGCCCACTCAGAAGGCTGCTTCGGGTCGGCTGGACCCACACCCCCAGGCATTTTCGGGCTTAGCATGCAAGTGCAGCTACAGCTAATTTGACCCCAGGGCCAGAGACACTAGTGGCGTGGCTAGACCCAAGCCCAGGCAGGGAAGAGGGCGGGGCTGATGCTCTGAGACCTGACCCCCAGCAGCATGGCTGAAGCCGGGGTCACAGGCGCAACCAACGTATCCATGGAAGCAACCAGCAGTCTTCACGCCCACTCAGAAGGCTGCTTTGGGCTGGCTGGACACCCACGCACGGCCCTGTTTGGTCTTAGCGTGGAGAAGCAGCTACAGCTAACCCGAACCCCTGTCAGGGGATGCTGGGGCGTGGCTAGACCCAAGCCTGGGGTGAAAAAAGGGGCAGGGCAGATGCTCATGGACGTGACCCCAGCAGCATGGCTGAGTCCAGGTCCCCAGGCGCAATCAACTTCTCCCAGGAAGCAACCCGCAATCTTCACGCCCACTCAGAAGGCTGCTTTGGCACAGCTGGAACCCAATGGCCGGGCCTTTTTGGGATTAGCGTGGACGAGCAGCTACAGCTAACCCGACCTCAGGGCTGGGGACACTAGGGGCGTGGCTATAACCAAGCCTGGGTCTGGGAAGTCGGCGTGGCTGACGCTCATGGACGTGACCCCCAGCACCATGGCTGATGCCAGGGTCCCCAGGCGCAATCAACTGCTCCCGGGAAGCAACCAGCAGTCTTCACGCCCACTCAGAAGGCTGCTTCGTGGAAGCTGGACCCGCATGCGTGGGCCTTTTCGGGCTTAGCGTGGACAAGCAGCTAGAGCTAAACCGACCCCCGGGCCTGGGACACTAGGGGCTTGGCTAGACCCAAGCCCGGGGTGAAAAAAGGGGCAGGGCTGATGCTCTGGGACGTGACCCCCAGCAGCATGGATGTGGCCAGGGTCACCAGGTGCAACCAAGTTCTCCAGGGAAGCAACCAGCAATCTTCACGCCTACTCAGAAGGCTGCTTCGGGGTGTCTGTACGCCCATGCGTGGGCCTTTTCGGGCTTAGCGTGGACGAGCAGCTAAGGCTAACCCGACCCCTAAGCTGGGACGCTAGGGTTGGCTAGACTCAAGTCCGACCTGAAAAAAGGGGCGGGACTGATGCACATGGACAAGACCCCGGCAGCATGGCTGAAGCCCGGGTCCCCAGGCACAACCAACTTCTCCCGGGAAGCAACCAGCAGTCTTCATGCCCACTCAGAAGGCTGCTTCGGGGGGCTGGAACAACATGCGTGACCCTTTTCGGGCTTAGCGTGTACGAGCACCTACAGCTAACCCGACCCCCAGTTTGGGGAAGCTAGGGGCGTGGCTAGACCCAAGCCCGGGCCGGGAACAAGGGCAGGGCTGACGCTCATGGACCTTACCCCCAGCAGCATGGCTGAGGCCAGGGTCCCCAGGCGCAACCAACTTCTCCCGGGAAGCAACCAGCAGTCTTCACGCCCACTCAGAAGGCTGCTTCAGGGTGGCTGGACCCCCACGTGCAGCGATTTTCGGGCTTAGCGTGGACGAGCAGCTACAGCTAACCGAATCCCAGTTTGGGGAAGCTAGGGGCTTGGCTAGACCCAAGCCCGGGCCAGAAACGGTGGGTGGCTGATGCACATGGACATGACCCCCGGCAGCATGGCTGAAGCCAGGGTCCCCTGGCGCAAAAAACTTCTCCCGGGAAGCAACCAGCAGTCTTCACGCCCACTTGGAAGGCTGCTTCGGGGCGGCCTGACCCCCACGCGTGTGCCTTTTCGGTCTTAGCGTGGACAAGCAGCTACAGCGAAACCCGACCCCAGCGCTGGGGACGCTGGGGCCTGGCTAGACCCAATCCCGGGGTGAAAAAAGGAACATGGCTGATGCTCGCTGACGTGACCCCAGTCAGCATGGATGTGGCTAGGGTCCCCGGGTGCAAACAACTTCTCCTGGGAAGCAACCAGCAATCTTCACGCCCATTCAGAAGGCTGCTTAGGGGTGTCTGTACCCCCATGGTTGGGCCTTTTCGGGCTTAGCGTGGAAGAGCAGCTACTGCTAAACCGCCCCCAGGGCTGGGGACGCTAGGGGCGTGGCTAGACCCAAGCCCGGGCAGGGAAGGGCGCGGGGCTAATGCTCAGAGATGTGACCCCAACAGCATGACTGAAGCCAGGGTCCCCACGCGCAAACAACTTCTCCCGGGAAGCAACCAGAAATCTTCACGCCCACTCAGAAGGCTGCTTTTGGGCGGCTGGAACCCCATATCCAGGCCTTTTCTTGCTTAGCGTGGACGAGCAGCTACAGTTAACAGGACCCCCTGTCAGGGGACACTAGGGGCGTGTTTAAACCCATGCCCGGGCCAGGAAAAAGTGCGGGGTTCACGCTCATGAACGTGACCTCCAGCACCATGGCAGAGGCCAGGGTCCCCGCGCGCAATCAAGCTTGTCTCCTGGGAAGCAACCAACAGTCTTCAGGCTCCCTCGGAAGACTGTTTCGGGGCGGCTGGACCCCCGCGCGCGTGGCCCTCTTTGGGCTTAGCGTCGGCGAGCAGGAACAGCCGATCCCACCCCCGGGCTGGGGCCGCCAGGGGCGTGGCTAGACCCAAGCCCGGGCCGGTTAGAGGGGCGGGGCTGACGCTCGGGGACGTGACCCCCGGCCCCAAGGCGGCTGGGGTCCCTACTCGCAATCACGCTTGTCTCCTGGGAAGAAACCAACAGTCTTCACGCTCCCTAGAAAGACTCTTTCGGGGTGGCTGGACCCCCACGCGCGGCCCTCTTTAGGCTTAGAGTCGGCGAGCAAGTACAGCCAATCCCACCCCTGGGCTGGGGCCGCCAGGGGCGTGGCTAGACCCAAGCCCGGGCCGGGAAGAGGGGCGGGGCTGATGCTCGGGGACGTGAGCACCGCCCCAAGGCGGCTGGGGTCCCCAGCGCAATCAAGCTTGTCTCCTGGGAAGCAACCAACAATCCTCATGCTCCCTCGGAACACTGTTTCTGGGGAGCTGGACGCCTGTACACGGCCCTCTTTGGGCTTATCGTTGGTGAGCAGGTCCAGCCGATCCCACCCCTGGGCTGGGGCCGCCAGGGCGTGGCGAGACCCAAGCCCGGGCCGGGAAGAGGGGCGGGGCTGACGCTCGGGGACGTGACCCCCAGCCCCAAGGCGGCTGGTTTCCCCAGCGCAATCAAGCTTGTCTCCTGGGAAGCAACCAAGAGTCTTCACGCTCCCTCGGAAGACAGTTTCGGGGCAGCTGGACGCTCGTGCACGGCCCACTTTGGGCTTAGCGTCGGCCAGCAGGTACAGCCGATCCCACCCCCGGGCTGGGGCCGCCAGGGGCGTGGCTAGACCCAAGCCTGGGCAGGGAAGAGGGGCGGGGCTGACGCTCGGGGACGTGACCCCTGGCCACATGGCAGCCGAGGTCCCCATGCGCAATCAAGCTTGTCTCCTGGGAAGCAACCAACAGTCTTCACGCTCCCTCAAAAGACTGATTCGGGGAGCTGGACGCACGTGCGCGCCCCTCTTTGGGCTTAGCGTTGGCGAGCAGGTCCAGCGGATCCCACCCCCGGGCTGGGGCTGCCTGAGGCGTGGCTAGACCCAAGCACAGGTCGGGAAGAGGGGCGGGGCTGACGCTCGAGGACGTGACCCCGAGCCCCAAGGCGGCTGGGGTCCCTACTCACAATCACGCTTGTCTCCTGGGAAGCAACCAACAGTCTTCACGCTCCCTCAAAAGACTGTTTAGGGGCGGCTGGACCCCCGCGTGCACGGCCCTCTTTGGGCTTAGAGTCGGCGAGCAGGTACAGCCAATCCCACCCCTGGGCTGGGGCCGCCAGGGGCGTGGCTAGACCCAAGCACGGGCCGGGAAGAGGGCCGGGGGTGACGCTTTTGGACGTGAGCCCCGGCCACATGGCAGCCAAGGTCCCCATGCGCAATCAAGCTTGTCTCCTGGGAAGCAACCAACAGTCTTCACGCTCCCTCGGAAGACTCTTTCGGGGTGGCTGGACCCCCGCGCGCGGCCCTCTTTGGGCTTAGTGTCGGCGAGCAAGTACAGCCGATCCCACCCCCGGGCTGGGGCCGCCAGGGGCGTGGCTAGACCCAAGCCCGGGCCGGGAAGAGGGGCGGGGCTGACGCTCGGGGACGTGACCACGGCCACATGGCGGCCGGGTCCCCACGCGCAATCAAGCTTGTCTCCTGGGAAGCAACCAACAGTCTTCACGTCCCCTCGAAAGACTGTTTCGGGGAGGCTGGACGCCCATGCGCGTGGCCCTCTTTGGGCTTAGCGTGGGCGAGCAGGTCCAGCCGATCCCACCCCCGGGCTGGGGCCGCCAGGGGCGTGGCTAGACCCAAGCCCGGGCCGGGAAGAGGGGCGGGGCTGACGCTTGGGGACGTGAGCCCCGGCCACATGGCGGCCAGGGTCCCCACGCGCAATCCAGCTTGTCTCCTGGGAAGCAACCCACAGTCTTCACGCTCCCTCGAAAGACTGTTTCGGGGCGGCTGGACCACCACGCGCGGCCCTCTTTGGGCTTAGCATCAGCGAGCAGGTCCAGCCGATCCCACCCACGGGCTGGGGCCGCCAGGGGCTTGGCTAGACCCAAGCCCGGGCCGGGAACAGGGGCGGGGATGATGCTCGGGGACGTGACCCCCAGCCACATGGTGCCCAGGGTCCCCACGCGCAATCAAGCTTGTCTCCTGGGAAGCAACCAACAGTCTCCACGCTCCCTCGGAAGACTGTTTCGGGGCGGCTGGACCCCCATGCGCGGCCCTCTTTGGGCTTAGCTTCGGCAAGCAGGTCCAGCCGATCACACCCCCGGGCTGGGGCCGCCAGGGGCGTGGCTAGACCTAAGCCTAGGCGGGGAAGAGGGGCGGGGTGACGCTTGGGGACGTGAGCCCTGGCCACATGGCGGCCAGGGTCCCCAGGCGCAATCCAGCTTGTCTCCTGGGAAGCAACCCACAGTCTTCACGCTCCCTTGGAAGACTGTTTCGGGGCGGCTGGACCCCGCGTGCGCGGCCCTCTTTGGGCTTATCTTCGGCCAGCAGGTCCAGCCGATCCCACCCCCGGGCTGGGGTCGCCAGGGGCGTGGCTAGACCCAAGCCCGGGCCGGGAAGAGGGGCGGGGCTGACGCTTGGGGACGTGAGCCCCGGCCACATGGCGGCCTGGGTCCACAGGCGCAATCCAGCTTGTCTCTTGGGAAGCAACCCACAGTCTTCACGCTCCCTCAGAAGACTGTTTTGGGGTGGCTGGACTCCCAAGCGCGGCCCTCTTTGGGCTTAGCGTCGGCGAGCAGGTACAGCCTATCCCACCCCCGGGCTGGGGCCACAAGGGGCATAGATAGACCCAAGCCTGGGCCGGGAAGAGGTTCGGGGCTGATGCTCGGGGATGTGAGCCCCGGCCACATGGCAGCCAGGGTCCCCAGGCGCAATCCAGCTTGTCTCCTGGGAAGCAACCCACAGTGTTCACGCTCCCTTGGAAGACTGTTTCGGGGCGGCTGGACCCCACGCGCGGCCCTCTTTGGGCTTAGCGTGGGCGAGCAGGTCCAGCCGAACCCACCCCCGGGCTGGGGCAGCCAGGGGCGTGGCTAGAACCAAGCCCGGGCCGGGAAGATGGGCGGGGCTGACGCTCTTGGACGTGAGCCCCGGCTACATGGCGGCCGGGGTCCCACGCATAATCCAGCTTGATCTCCTGGGAAGCAACCCACAGTCTTCACGCTCCCTCGGAAGACTGTTTCGGGGCGGCTGGACCCCCATGAGCGGCCCTCTTTGGGCTTAGCTTCGGCAAGCAGGTCCAGCCGATCCCACCCCCGGGCTGGGGCCGCCAGGGGCGTGGCTAGACCCAAGCCCGGGCCGGGAAGAGGGGCGGGGCTGACGCTCGGGGACGTGAGCCCCGGCCACATGGCGGCCGGGGTCCCCAGGTGCAATCCAGCTTGTCTCCTGGGAAGCAACCCACAGTCTTCACGCTCCCTCGGAAGACTGTTTCGGGGCGGCTGGACCCCACGCGTGGCCCTCTTTGGGCTTAGCGTGCGGCGAGCAGGTCCAGCCGATCCCACCCCCGGGCTGGGGCCGCAAGGGGCGTGGCTAGACCCAATACCGGGCCGGGAAGAGGGGCGGGGCTGACGCTCGGGAGTGAGCCCGGCACATGGCGGCCGGGGTCCCCAGGCGCAATCCAGCTTGTCTCCTGGGAAGCAACCCACAGTCTTCACGCTCCCTCGGAAGACTGTTTCGGGGCGGGTGGACCCCACGCGCGGCCCTCTTTGGGCTTAGCGTTGGCGAGCAGGTCCAGCGGATCCCACCCCCGGGTTGGGGCCTCCAGGGGCGTGGCTAGAACCAAGCCCGGGCCGGGAAGAGGGGCGGGGCTGACACTCGGGGACATGAGCCCCGGCCACATGGCAGCCAGGGTCCCCACACGCAATCAAGCTTGTCTCCTGGGAAGCAACCAACAGTCTTCACGCTCCCTCAAAAACTGTTTCGGGGCGGCACGGACGCCCGCGCGCTGCCCTCTTTGGGCTTAGGGTCGGCGAGCAGGTCCAGCCGATCCCACCCCCGGGCTGGGGCCGCCAGGGGCGTGGTGAGACCCAAGCCCGGGCCGGGAAAAGAGGCGGGGCTGACGCCATGGGATGTGACCCCCGGCCTCATGGCGGCCGGGGTCCCCACGCACAATCAAGCTTGTCTCCTGGGAAGCAACCAACAGTCTTCACGCTCCCTCGAAAGACTGTTTCGGGGCGGCTGGACACCCGCGCGGCCCACTTTGGGCTTAGGGTCGGCGAGTAGGTACAGCCGATCCCACCCCCGGGCTGGGGCCTCCAGGGGCGTGGCGAGACCCAAGCTCGGGCCGGGAAGAGGGGCGGGGCTGACGCTTGGGGACGTGAGCCCCGGCCACATGGCGGCCGGGGTCCCAGTGGCAATCCAGCTTGTCTCTTGGGAAGCAACCCACAGTCTTCACGCTCCCTCGGAAGACTGTTTCGGGGTGGCTGGACTCCCATGCGCGGCCCTCTTTGGGCTTAGCTTCGGCCAGCAGGTACAGCCTATCCCACCCCCGGGCTGGGGCCGCAAGGGGCATAGATAGACCCAAGCCTGGGCCGTGAAGAGGTTCAGGGCTGATGCTCGGGGACATGACCCCCGGCCACATGGCAGCCAGGGTCCCCAGGCGCAATCCAGCTTGTCTCCTGGGAAGCAACCCACAGTCTTCACGCTCCCTTGGAAGACTGTTTCATGGCAGCTGGACCCCCGCGTGCGCGGCCCTCTTTGGGCTTATCTTCGGCAAGCAGGTCCAGCCGATCCCACCCCCGGGCTGGGGTCGCCAGGGGCATAGATAGACCCAAGCCCGGGCCGGGAAGAGGGGCGGGGCTGACGCTTGGGGACGTGAGCCCCGGCCACATGGCGGCCTGGGTCCACAGGCGCAATCCAGCTTGTCTCCTGGGAAGCAACCCACAGTCTTCACGCTCCCTCGGAAGACTGTTTTGGGGTGGCTGGACTCCCAAGCGCGGCCCTCTTTGGGCTTAGCGTCGGCCAGCAGGTACAGCCTATCCCACCCCCGGGCTGGGGCCACAAGGGGCATAGATAGACCCAAGCCCGGGCCGGGAAGAGGGGCGGGGATGACGCTTGGGGACGTGAGCCCCGACCACATGGCGGCCTGGGTCCCCAGGCGCAATCCAGCTTGTCTCCTGGGAAGCAACCCACTGTCTTCACGCTCCCTCGAAAGACTGTTTCGGTACGGCTGGACCCCCATGTGCGGCCCTCTTTGGGCTTAGCGTCGGCCAGCAGGTACAGCCGATCCCACCCCCGGGCTGGGGCCGCCAGGGGCGTGGCTAGACCCAAGCCCGGGCCGGGAAGAGGGGCGGGGCTGACGCTTGGGGACGTGAGCCCCGGCCACATGGAGGCCGGGGTCCCCAGGCGCAATCCAGCTTGTCTCCTGGGAAGCAACCCACAGTCTTCACACTCCCTCGGAAGACTGTTTCGGGGCGACTGGACCCCCATGCGCGGCCCTCTTTGGGCTTAGCATGGGCGAGCAGGTCCAGCCGATCCCACCCCCGGGCTGGGGCCGCCAGGGGCGTGGCTAGACCCAAGCCCGGGCCGGGAAGAGGTTCGGGGCTGATGCTCGGGGACATGACCCCGGCCACATGTCGGCCAGGGTTCCCAGGCGCAATCCAGCTTGTCTCCTGGGAAGCAACCCACAGTCTTCACGCTCCCTCGGAAGACTGTTTCGGGGCGGCTAGACCCCCATGTGCGGCCCTCTTTGGGCTTAGCATGGGCGAGCAGGTCCAGCCGATCCCACCCCCGGGCTGGGGCCGCCAGGGGCGTGGCTAGACCCAAGCCCGGGACGGGAAGAGGGGCGGGGCTGACGCTCGGGGACGTGAGCCCTGGCCACATGGCGGCCGGAGTCCCACGCATAATCCAGCTTGTCTCCTGGAAAGCAACCCACAGTCTTCCCGCTCCCTCGAAAGACTGTTTTGGGGCGGCTGGACCTCCACGCGCCGCCCAATTTGGGCTTAGCTTGGGCAAGCAGGTCCAGCCTATCCCACCCCCGGGCTGGGGCCGCCAGGGGCGTGGCTAGACCCAAGCCCGGGCCGGGAACAGGGGCGGGGCTGACGCTCGGGGACGTGAACCCCGGCCACATGGCGGCCGGGGTCCCCAGGCGCAATCCAGCTTGTTTCCTGGGAAGCAACCCACAGTCTTCACGCTGCCTCAGAAAACTGTTTCACGGCGGCTGGACCCCGGCGTACGCGGCCCTCTTTGGGCTTAGCGTCGGCAAGCAGGTACAGCCTATCCCACCCCCGGGCTGGGGCCGCCAGGGGCGTGGCTAGACCCAAGCTCGGGCCGGGAAGAGGGGCGGGGCTGACGCTTGGGGACGTGAGCCCCGGCCACATGGCGGCCGGGGTCCCACGCATAATCCAGCTTGTCTCCTGGGAAGCAACCCACAGTCTTCACGCTCCCTCGGAAGACTGTTTCGGGGTGGCTGGACTCCCACGCGCGGCCCTCTTTGGGCTTAGCTTCGGCCAGCAGGTACAGCCTATCCCACCCCGGGGCTGGGGCCGCAAGGGGCATAGATAGACCCAAGCCTGGGCCGGGAAGAGGTTCGGGGCTGATGCTCGGGGACATGACCCCGGCCACATGGCAGCCAGGGTCCCCAGGCACAATCCAGCTTGTCTCCTGGGAAGCAACCCACAGTCTTCACGCTCCCTCGGAAGACTGTTTCAGGGCGGCTGGACCCCCACGTGCGGCCCTCTTTGGGCTTAGCGTCGGCGAGCAGGTACAGCCAATCCCACCACCGGGCTGGGGCCGCCAGCGCGTGGCTATACCCAAGCCCGGGCCGGGAAGAGGGGCGGGGCTGACGCTCGGGCACGTGAGCCCCGGCCACATGGCGGCCTGGGTCCACAGGCGCAATCCAGCTTGTCTCTTGGGAAGCAACCCACAGTCTTCACGCTCCCTCGGAAGACTGTTTTGGGGTGGCTGGACCCCCATGCGCGGCCCTCTTTGGGCTTAGCGTGGGCCAGCAGGTCCAGCCTATCCCACCCCCGGGCTGGGGCCACAAGGGGCATAGATAGACCCAAGCCTGGGCCGGGAAGAGGTTCGGGGCTGATGCTCGGGGACATGACCCCCGGTCACATGGCAGCCAGGGTCCCCAGGCGCAATCCAGTTTGTCTCCTGGGAAGCAACCCACAGTCTTCACGCTCCCTCGGAAGACTGTTTCGGGGCGGCTGGACCACCACGCGCGGCCCTCTTTGGGCTTAGCATGGGCGAGCAGGTCCAGCCGATCCCACCCCCGGGCTGGGGCCACCAGGGGCGTGGCTAGACCCAAGCCCGGGCCGGGAAGTGGGGCGGGGCTGACGCTCGGGGACGTGAGACCCGGCCACATGGCGGCCGGGGTCCCACGCATAATCCAGCTTGATTCCTGGGAAGCAACCCACAGTCTTCACGCTCCCTCGGAAGACTGTTTCGGGGTGGCTGGACTCCCACGCACGGCCCTCTTTGGGCTTAGCTTCGGCCAGCAGGTACAGCCTATCCCACCCCGGGGCTGGGGCCGCAAGGGGCATAGATAGACCCAAGCCTGGGCCGGGAAGAGGTTCGGGGCTGATGCTCGGGGACATGACCCCCGGCCACATGGCAGCCAGGGTCCCCAGGCGCAATCCAGCTTGTCTCCTGGGAAGCAACCCACAGTCTTCACGCTGCCTCGGAAGACTGTTTCAGGGCGGCTGGACCCCCACGTGCTGCCCTCTTTGGGCTTAGTGTCGGCGAGCAGGTACAGCCAATCCCACCACCGGGCTGGGGCCGCCAGCGCGTGGCTAGACCCAAGCCCGGGCCGGGAAGAGGGGCGGGGCTGATGCTCGGGGACGTGAGCCCCGGCCACATGGCGGCCTGGGTCCACAGGCGCAATCCAGCTTGTCTCTTGGGAAGCAACCCACAGTCTTCACGCTCCCTCGGAAGACTGTTTTGGGGTGGCTGGACCCCCATGCGCGGCCCTCTTTGGGCTTAGCGTGGGCCAGCAGGTCCAGCCTATCCCACCCCCGGGCTGGGGCCACAAGGGGCATAGATAGACCCAAGCCTGGGCCGGGAAGAGGTTCGGGGCTGATGCTCGGGGACATGACCCCCGGTCACATGGCAGCCAGGGTCCCCAGGCGCAATCCAGCTTGTCTCCTGGGAAGCAACCCACAGTCTTCACGCTCCCTCGGAAGACTGTTTCGGGGCGGCTGGACCACCACGCGCGGCCCTCTTTGGGCTTAGCATGGGCGAGCAGGTCCAGCCGATCCCACCCCCGGGCTGGGGCCACCAGGGGCGTGGCTAGACCCAAGCCCGGGCCGGGAAGTGGGGCGGGGCTGACGCTCGGGGACGTGAGACCCGGCCACATTGCGGCCAGGGTCCCCAGGCGCAATCCAGCTTGTCTCCTGGGAAGCAACCCACTGTCTTCACGCTCCCTCGGAAGACTGTTTCGGTACGGCTGGACCCCCATGTGCGGCCCTCTTTGGGCTTAGTGTCGGCCAGCAGGTACAGCCGATCCCACCCCCGGGCTGGGGCCGCCAGGGGCGTGGCTAGACCCAAGCCCGGGCCGGGAAGAGGGGCGGGGCTGACGCTTGGGGACGTGAGCCCCGGCCACATGGCGACCAGGGTCCCCAGGCGCAATCCAGCTTGTCTCCTGGGAAGCAACCCACAGTCTTCACACTCCCTCGGAAGACTGTTTCGGGGCGACTGGACCCCCATGCGCGGCCCTCTTTGGGCTTAGCATCAGCGAGCAGGTCCAGCCGATCCCACCCCCGGGCTGGGGCCGCCAGGGGCGTGACTAGACCCAAATACCGGGCCGGGAAGAGGGGCAGGGCTGACGCTCGGCGACGTGAGCCCCGGCCACATGGCGGCCGGGGTCCCAACTCATAATCCAGCTTGTCTCCTGGAAAGCAACACACAGTCTTCCCGCTCCCTCGAAAGACTGTTTTGGGGCGGCTGGACCCCCACGCGTCGCCCAATTTGGGCTTAGCTTGGGCAAGCAGGTCCAGCCTATCCCACCCCCGGGCTGGGGCCGCCAGGGGCGTGGCTAGACCCAAGCCCGGGCCGGGAACAGGGGCGGGGCTGACGCTCGGGGACGTGAACCCTGGCCACATGGCGGCCGGGGTCCCCAGGCGCAATCCAGCTTGTTTCCTGGGAAGCAACCCACAGTCTTCACGCTCCCTCGGAAGACTGTTTCACGGCAGCGGGACCCCGGCGTGCACGGCCCTCTTTGGGCTTAGCGTCGGCAAGCAGGTACAGCCTATCCCACCCCCGGGCTGGGGCCGCCAGGGGCGTGGCTAGACCCAAGCCCGGGCCGGGAAGAGGGGCGGGGCTGACGCTTGGGGACGTGAGCCCCGGCCACATGGCGGCCAGGGTCCCACGCATAATCCAGCTTGATTCCTGGGAAGCAACCCACAGTCTTCACGCTCCCTCGGAAGACTGTTTCGGGGTGGCTGGACTCCCACGTACGGCCCTCTTTGGGCTTAGCTTCGGCCAGCAGGTACAGCCTATCCCACCCCGGGCTGGGGCCGCAAGGGGCATAGATAGACCAAAGCCTGGGCCGGGAAGAGGTTCGGGGCTGATGCTCGGGGACATGACCCCCGGCCACATGGCGGCCAGGGTCCCCAGGCGCAATCCAGCTTGTCTCCTGGGAAGCAACCCACAGTCTTCACGCTCCCTCGGAAGACTGTTTCGGGGCGGCTGGACCGCCATGCTCTGCCCTCTTTGGACTTAGCGTGGGCGAGCAGGTCCAGCCGATCCCACCACCGGGCTGGGGCCGCCAGGGGCGTGGCTAGACCCAAGCCCGGGCCGGGAAGAGGGGCGGGGCTGACGCTTGGGGACGTGAGCCCCGGCCACATGGCGGCCAGGGTCCCCAGGCGCAATCCAGCTTGTCTCCTGGGAAGCAACCCACAGTCTTCACGCTCCCTCGGAAGACTGTTTCGGGGCGGCTGGACCCCCATGTGCGGCCCTCTTTGGGCTTAGTGTCGGCGAGCAGGTACAGCCGATCCCACCCCCGGGCTGGGGCCGCCAGGGGCGTGGCTAGACCTAAGCCCGGGCCGGGAAGAGGGGCGGGGCTGACGCTTGGGGACGTGAGCCCCGGCCACATGGCGGCCAGGGTCCCCAGGCGCAATCCAGCTTGTCTCCTGGGAAGCAACCCACAGTCTTCACGCTCCCTCGGAAGACTGTTTCAGGGCGGCTGGAACCCCGCGTGCGCGGCCCTCTTAGGGCTTAGCGTCGGCGAGCAGGTCCAGCCGATCCCACCCCCGGGCTGGGGCCGCCAGGGGCGTGGCTAGACCCAAGCCCGGGCCGGGAAGAGGGGCGGGGCTGACGCTCGGGGACGTGAGCCCCGGCCACATGGCGGCCAGGGTCCCCAGGCGCAATCCAGCTTGTCTCCTGGGAAGCAACCCACAGTCTTCACGCTCCCTCGGAAGACTGTTTCGGGGCGGCTGGACCCCCATGCGCGGCCCTCTTTGGGCTTAGCGTAGGCGAGCAGGTCCAGCCGATCCCACCCCCGGGCTGGGGCCGCCAGGGGCGTGGCTAGACCCAAGCCCGGGCGGGAAGAGGGGCGGGGCTGACGCTCGGGGACGTGAGCCCCGGCCACATGGCGGCCAGGGTCCCCAGGCGCAATCCAGCTTGTCTCCTGGGAAGCAACCCACAGTCTTCACGCTCCCTCGGAAGACTGTTTTGGGGCGGCTGGACCCCCACGCGCGGCCCTCTTTGGGCTTAGCTTCGGCAAGCAGGTCCAGCCGATCCCACCCCCGGGCTGGGGCGCCAGGGGCGTGGCTAGACCCAAGCCCGGGCCGGGAAGAGGGGCGGGGCTGACGCTCTGGGGACGTGAGCCCCGGCCACATGGCGGCCGGGGTCCCCAGGCGCAATCCAGCTTGTCTCCTGGGAAGCAACCCACAGTATTCACGCTCCCTCGGAAGACTGTTTCGGGGCGGCTGGACCCCAATGCGCGGCCCTCTTTGGGCTTAGCGTCGGCGAGCAGGTCCAGCCGATCCCACCCCCGGGCTGGGGCCGCCAGGGGCGTGGCTAGACCCAAGCCCGGGCCGGGAAGAGGGTCGGGGCTGATGCTCGGGGACGTGAGCCCCGGCCACATGGCGGCCAGGGTCCCCAGGCGCAATCCAGCTTGTCTCCTGGGAAGCAACCCACAGTCTTCACGCTCCCTCGGAAGACTGTTTCGGGGCGGCTGGACCCCCACGCGCGGCCCTCTTTGGGCTTAGCGTCGGGCGAGCAGGTCCAGCCGATCCCACCCCCGGGCTGGGGCCGCCAGGGGCGTGGCTAGACCCAAGCCCGGGCCGGGAAGAGGGGCGGGGCTGACGCTCGGGGACGTGAGCCCCGGCCACATGGCGGCCAGGGTCCCCAGGCGCAATCCAGCTTGTCTCCTGGGAAGCAACCCACAGTCTTCACGCTCCCTCGGAAGACTGTTTCGGGCGGCTGGACCCCCATGCGCGGCCCTCTTTGGGCTTAGCGTCGGCGAGCAGGTCCAGCCGATCCCACCCCGGGCTGGGGCCGCCAGGGGCGTGGCTAGACCCAAGCCCGGGCCGGGAAGAGGGGCGGGGCTGACGCTCGGGGACGTGAGCCCCGGCCACATGGCGGCCAGGGTCCCCAGGCGCAATCCAGCTTGTCTCCTGGGAAGCAACCCACAGTCTTCACGCTCCCTCGGAAGACTGTTTCGGGGCGGCTGGACCCCCATGCGCGGCCCTCTTTGGGCTTAGCGTGGGCGAGCAGGTCCAGCCGATCCCACCCCGGGCTGGGGCCGCCAGGGGCGTGGCTAGACCCAAGCCGGGCCGGGAAGAGGGGCGGGGCTGACGCTCGGGGACGTGAGCCCCGGCCACATGGCGGCCAGGGTCCCCAGGCGCAATCCAGCTTGTCTCCTGGGAAGCAACCCACAGTCTTCACGCTCCCTCGGAAGACTGTTTCGGGGCGGCTGGACCCCCACGCGCGGCCCTCTTTGGGCTTAGCTTGGGCGAGCAGGTCCAGCCGATCCCACCCCCGGGCTGGGGCCGCCAGGGGCGTGGCTAGACCCAAGCCCGGGCCGGGAAGAGGGGCGGGGCTGACGCTCGGGGACGTGAGCCCCGGCCACATGGCGGCCGGGGTCCCAGGCGCAATCCAGCTTGTCTCCTGGGAAGCAACCCACAGTCTTCACGCTCCCTCGGAAGACTGTTTCGGGGCGGCTGGACCCCCATGCGCGGCCCTCTTTGGGCTTAGCGTCGGCAAGCAGGTACAGCGATCCCACCCCCGGGCTGGGGCCGCCAGGGGCGTGGCTAGACCCAAGCCCGGGCCGGGAAGAGGGGCGGGGCTGACGCTCGGGGACGTGAGCCCCGGCCACATGGCGGCCAGGGTCCCCAGGCGCAATCCAGCTTGTCTCCTGGGAAGCAACCCACAGTCTTCACGCTCCCTCGGAAGACTGTTTCGGGCGGCTGGACCCCCATGTGCGGCCCTCTTTGGGCTTAGCGTCGGCGAGCAGGTACAGCCGATCCCACCCCCGGGCTGGGGCCGCCAGGGGCGTGGCTAGACCCAAGCCCGGGCCGGGAAGAGGGGCGGGGCTGACGCTCGGGGACGTGAGCCCCGGCCACATGGCGGCCAGGGTCCCCAGGCGCAATCCAGCTTGTCTCCTGGGAAGCAACCCACAGTCTTCACGCTCCCTCGGAAGACTGTTTCGGGGCGGCTGGACCCCCATGCGCGGCCCTCTTTGGGCTTAGCGTCGGCGAGCAGGTCCAGCCGATCCCACCCCCGGGCTGGGGCCGCCAGGGGCGTGGCTAGACCCAAGCCCGGGCCGGGAAGAGGGGCGGGGCTGACGCTCGGGGACGTGAGCCCCGGCCACATGGCGGCCAGGGTCCCCAGGCGCAATCCAGCTTGTCTCCTGGGAAGCAACCAACAGTCTCCACGCTCCCTCGGAAGACTGTTTCGGGGCGGCTGGACCCCCATGCGCGGCCCACTTTGGGCTTAGTGTCGGAGAGCAGGTCCAGCCGATCACACCCCCGGGCTGGGGCCGCCAGGGGCGTGGCTAGACCTAAGCCTAGGCCGGGAAGAGGGGCGGGGTGACGCTTGGGGACGTGAGCCCCGGCCACATGGCGGCCGGGGTCCCCAGGCGCAATCCAGCTTGTCTCCTGGGAAGCAACCCACAGTCTTCACGCTCCCTCGGAAGACTGTTTCGGGGCAGCTGGACCCCACGCGCGGCCCTCTTTGGGCTTAGCGTCGGCCAGCAGGTACAGCCGATCCCACCCCCGGGCTGGGGCCGCCAGGGGCGTGGCTAGACCCAAGCCCGGGCCGGGAAGAGGGGCGGGGCTGACGCTCGGGGACGTGAGCCCCGGCCACATGGCGGCCGGGGTCCCCAGGCGCAATCCAGCTTGTCTCCTGGGAAGCAACCCACAGTCTTCACGCTCCCTCGGAAGACTGTTTCGGGGCGGCTGGACCCCCACGCGCGGCCCTCTTTGGGCTTAGCGTGGGCGAGCAGGTCCAGCCGATCCCACCCCCGGGCTGGGGCCGCCAGGGGCGTGGCTAGACCCAAGCCCGGGCCGGGAAGAGGGGCGGGGCTGACGCTCGGGGACGTGAGCCCCGGCCACATGGCGGCCAGGGTCCCCAGGCGCAATCCAGCTTGTCTCCTGGGAAGCAACCCACAGTCTTCACGCTCCCTCGGAAGACTGTTTCGGGGCGGCTGGACCCCCACGTGCGGCCCTCTTTGGGCTTAGTGTCGGCGAGCAGGTCCAGCCGATCCCACCCCCGGGCTGGGGCCGCCAGGGGCGTGGCTAGACCCAAGCCCGGGCCGGGAAGAGGGGCGGGGCTGACGCTTGGGGACGTGAGCCCCGGCCACATGGCGGCCGGGGTCCCCAGGCGCAATCCAGCTTGTCTCCTGGGAAGCAACCCACAGTCTTCACGCTCCCTCAGAAGACTGTGTCGGGGCGGCTGGACCCCCATGCGCGGCCCTCTTTGGGCTTAGCGTCAGGGAGAAGGTACAGCCGATCCCACCCCCGGGCTGGGGCCGCCAGGGGCGTGGTAGGACCCAAGCCCGGGCCGGGAAGAGGGGCGGGGCTGACGCTCGGGGACGTGAGCCCTGGCCACATGGCTGCCGGGATCCCCAGGCGCAATCCAGCTTGTCTCCTGGGAAGCAACCCACAGTCTTCACGCTCCCTCGGAAGACTGTTTCGGGCGGCTGGACCCCCACGTGCGGCCCTCTTTGGGCTTAGCGTCGGCGAGCAGGTCCAGCCGATCCCACCCCGGGCTGGGGCCGCCAGGGGCGTGGCTAGACCCAAGACCGGGCCGGGAAGAGGGGCGGGGCTGACGCTCGGGGACGTGAGCCCCGGCCACATGGCGGCCAGGGTCCCCAGGCGCAATCCAGCTTGTCTCCTGGGAAGCAACCCACAGTCTTCACGCTCCCTCAGAAGACTGTTTCTGGGGCGCTGGACCCCACGCGCGGCCCTCTTTGGGCTTAGCGTGGGCGAGCAGGTCCAGCCGATCCCACCCCCGGGCTGGGGCCGCCAGGGGCGTGGCTAGACCCAAGCCCGGGCCGGGAAGAGGGGCGGGGCTGACGCTCGGGGAAGTGAGCCCCGGCCACATGGCGGCCGGGGTCCCCAGTTGCAATCCAGCTTGTCTCTTGGGAAGCAACCCACAGTCTTCACGCTCCCTCAGAAGACTGTTTCGGGGAGGGTGCACCCCCATGCGCGGCCCTCTTTGGGCTTAGCGTCGGCAAGCAGGTACAGCCGATCCCACCCCCGGGCTGGGGCCGCCAGGGGCGTGGCTAGACCCAAGCCCGGGCCAGGAAGAGGGGCGGGGCTGACGCTCGGGGACGTGAGCCCCGGCCACATGGCGGCCAGTGTCCCCAGGCGCAATCCAGCTTGTCTCCTGGGAAGCAACCCACAGTCTTCACGCTCCCTCGGAAGACTGTTTCGGGGCGGCTGGACCCCCACGTGCGGCCCTCTTTGGGCTTAGCGTGGGCGAGCAGGTCCAGCCGATCCCACCCCCGGGCTGGGGCCGCCAGGGGCGTGGCTAGACCCAAGCCCGGGCCGGGAAGAGGGGCGGGGCTGACGCTCTGGGACGTGAGCCCCGGCCACATGGCGGCCGGGGTCCCCAGGCGCAATCCAGCTTGTCTCCTGGGAAGCAACCCACAGTCTTCACGCTCCCTCGGAAGACAGTTTCATGGCGGTTGGACCCCCACGCGCGGCCCTCTTTGGGCTTAGCGTGGGCGAGCAGGTCCAGCCGATCCCACCCCCGGGCTGGGGCCGCCAGGGGCGTGGCTAGACCCAAGCCCGGGCCGGGAAGAGGGGCGGGGCTGACGCTCGGGGACGTGAGCCCCGGCCACATGGCAGCCAGGGTCCCCAGGTGCAATTAACCTTGTCTCCTGGGAAGCAACCCACAGTCTTCACGCTCCCTCGGAAAACAATTTCATGGCGGTTGGAACCCCACGCGCGGCCCTCTTTGGGCTTAGCGTGGCGAGCAGGTACAGCCGATCCCACCCCCGGGCTGGGGCTGCCAGGGGCGTGGCTAGACCCAAGCCCGGGCTGGGAAGAGGGGCGGGGCTGACGCTCTGGGACGTGAGCCCCGGCCACATGGCGGCCGGGGTCCCCAGGCGCAATCAAGCTTGTCTCCTGGGAAGCAACCCACAGTCTTCACGCTCCCTCAGAAGACTGTTTCGGGGCGGCTGGACCCCCATGCGCGGCCCTCTTTGGGCTTAGCGTGGGCGAGCAGGTCCAGCCGATCCCACCCCCGGGCTGGGGCCGCCAGGGGCGTGGCTAGACCCAAGCCCGGGCCGGGAAGAGGGCGGGGCTGACGCTCGGGAACGTGAGCCCCGGCCACATGGCGGCCAGGGTCCCCAGGTGCAATCCAGCTTGTCTCTTGGGAAGCAACCCACAGTCTTCACGCTCCCTCAGAAGACTGTTTCGGGGCGGATGGACCCCCATGTGCGGCCCTCTTTGGGCTTAGTGTGGGCGAGCAGGTCCAGCCGATCCCACCCCCGGGCTGGGGCCGCCAGGGGCGTGGCTAGACCCAAGCCCGGGCCGGGAAGAGGGGCGGGGCTGACGCTCTTGGACGTGAGCCCCGGCCACATGGCGGCCAGGGTCCCCAGGTGCAATCCAGCTTGTCTCCTGGGAAGCAACCCACAGTCTTCACGCTCCCTCGGAAAACAATTTCATGGCGGTTGGACCCCCACGCGCGGCCCTCTTGGGCTTAGTGTCGGCGAGCAGGTCCAGCCGATCCCACCCCCGGGCTGGGGCCGCCAGGGGCGTGGCTAGAACCACGCCCGGGCCGGGAAGAGGGGCGGGGCTGAAGCTCGGGGACGTGAGCCCCGGCCACATGGCGGCCGGATCCCCAGGCGCAATCCAGCTTGTCTCCTGGGAAGCAACCCACAGTCTTCACGCTCCCTCAGAAGACTGTTTCGTGGCGGCTGGACCCCTACGTGCGGCCCTCTTTGGGCTTAGCGTGGGCGAGCAGGTCCAGCCGATCCCACCCCCAGGCTGGGGCCGCCAGGGGCGTGGCTAGACCCAAGCCAGGGCCGGGAAGAGGGGCGGGGCTGATGCTCGGGGATTGAGCCCCGGCCACATGGCGGCCAGGGTCCCCAGGCGCAATCCAGCTTGTCTCCTGGGAAGCAACCCACAGTCTTCACGCTCCCTCAGAAGACTGTTTCGTGGAGGGTGGACCCCCATGCACGGCCCTCTTTGGGCTTAGCGTCGGCAAGCAGGTCCAGCGGATCCCACCCCCGGGCTGGGGCCGCCAGTGGCGTGGCTAGACCCAAGCCCGGGCCTGGAAGAGGGGCGGGGCTGACGCTCGGGAACTTGTGCCACAGCCACATGGCGGCCAGGGTCCCCAGGCGCAATCCAGCTTGTCTCCTGGGAAGCAACCCACAGTCTTCACGCTCCCTCAGAAGACTGTTTTGGGGCGGCTGGACCCCCACGTGCGGCCCTCTTTGGGCTTAGTGTCGGCGAGCAGGTCCAGCCGATCCCACCCCCGGGCTGGGGCCGCCAGGGGCGTGGCTAGACCCAAGCCCGGGCCGGGAAGAGGGGCGGGGCTGACGCTCTTGGACGTGAGCACCGGCCACATGGCGGCCAGGGTCCCCAGGCGGAATCCAGCTTGTCTCCTGGGAAGCAACCCACAGTCTTCACGCTCCCTCGGAAGACAGTTTCATGGGGTGTGGACCTCCACGCGCGGCCCTCTTTGGGCTTTGTGTGGGCAAGCAGGTACAGCCGATCCCACCCCCGGGCTGGGGCTGCCAGGGGCGTGGCTAGACCCAAGCCCGGGCTGGGAAGAGGGGCGGGGCTGACGCTCGGGGACGTGAGCCCTGGCCACATGGCGGCCAGGGTCCCCAGGCGCAATCAAGCTTGTCTCCTGGGAAGCAACCCACAGTCTTCACACTCCCTCAGAAGACTGTTTCAGGGCGGCTGGACCCCCGCACGCGGCCCTCTTTGGGCTTAGCGTTGGCCAGCAGTTCCAGCCAATCCCACCCCCGGGCTGGGGCCGCCAGGGGCGTGGCTAGACCCAAGCCCGGGCCAGAAAGAGGGGCGGGGCTGACGCTCTTGGACTTGAGCCCCGGCCACATGGCGACCAGGGTCCCCAGGTGCAATACAGCTTGTCTCCTGGGAAGCAACCCACAGTCTTCACGCTCCCTCGGTAAACTGTTTTGGGGCGGCTGGACCCCCATGTGCGGCCCTCTTTGGGCTTAGCGTGGGCGAGCAGGTCCAGCCGATCCCACCCCTGGGCTGGGGCCATCAGGGGCGTGGCTAGACCCAAGCCCGGGCCATGAAGAGGGGCGGGGCTGACGCTCTTGGACGTGAGCCCTGGCCACATGGCGGCCGGGGTCCCCAGTCGCAATCCAGCTTGTCTCTTGGGAAGCAACCCACAGTCTTCACGCTCCCTCAGAAGACTGTTTCGGGGAGGGTGCACCCCCATGCGCGACCCTCTTTGGGCTTAGCGTCGGCAAGCAGGTACAGCCGATCCCACCCCCGGGCTGGGGCCGCCAGGGGCGTGGCTAGACCCAAGCCCGGGCATGGAATGGGGCGGGGCTGACGCTTGGGGAACGTGTGCCACTGCCACATGGCGTCTAAGGTCCCCAGGCGCAATCCAGCTTGTCTCTTGGGAAGCAACCCACAGTCTTCACGCTCCCTCAGAAGACTGTTTTGGGGTGGCTGGACAACCACGTGCGGCCCTCTTTGGGCTTAGCGTCGGCAAGCAGGTCCAGCCGATCCCACCCCCGGGCTGGGGCCGCCAGGGGCATGGCTAGACCCAAGCCAGGGCCTAGAAGAGGGGCGGGGCTGACGCGCTTGGACGTGAGCACCGGCCACATGGCGGCCAGGGTCCCCAGGCGCAATCCAGCTTGTCTCCTGGGAAGCAACCCACAGTCTTCACGCTCCCTCGGAAGACAGTTTCATGGGGTGTGGACCTCCACGCGCGGCCCTCTTTGGGCTTAGCGTGGGCAAGCAGGTCCAACCGATCCCACCCTCGGGCTGGGGCTGCCAGGGGTGTGGCTAGACCCAAGCCCGGGCTGGGAAGAGGGGCGGGGCTGACGCTCGGGGAAGTGAACCCCGGCCACATGGCGGCCGGGGTCCCCAGGCGCAATCCAGCTTGTCTCTTGGGAAGCAACCCACAGTCTTCACGCTCCCTCGGAAGGCTGTTTCGGGGCGGCTGGACCCCCACGAGCGGCCCTCTTTGGGCTTAGCGTGGGCAAGCAGGTACAGCCGATCCCACCCCGGGCTGGGGCTGCCAGGGGCGTGGCTAGACCCAAGCCCGGGCTGGGAAGAGGGGCGGGGCTGACGCTCGGGGACGTGAGCCCCGGCCACATGGCGGCCAGGGTCCCCAGGCGCAATCAAGCTTGTCTCCTGGGAAGCAACCCACAGTCTTCACGCTCCCTCAGAAGACTGTTTCAGGGCGGCTGGACCCCCACGCGCGGCCCTGTTTGGGCTTAGCGTTGGCGAGCAGGTCCAGCCAATCCCACCCCCGGGCTGGGGCCGCCAGGGGCGTGGCTAGACCCAAGCCCGGGCCAGAAAGAGGGGCGGGGCTGACGCTCTTGGACTTGAGCCCCGGCCACATGGCGGCCAGGGTCCCCAGGTGCAATCCAGCTTGTCTCCTGGGAAGCAACCCACAGTCTTCACGCTCCCTCAGAAGACTGTTTCGTGGCGGCTGGACCCCTACGTGCGGCCCTCTTTGGGCTTAGCGTGGGCGAGCAGGTCCAGCCGATCCCACCCCCCGGCTGGGGCCGTCAGTGGCGTGGCTAGACCCAAGCCCGGGCCAGGAAGAGGGGCGGGGCTGACGCTCTTGGACGTGAGCCCTGGCCACATGGCGGCCAGGGTCCCCAGGCGCAATCCAGCTTGTCTTCTGGGAAGCAACCCACAGTCTTCATGCTCCCTCAGAAGATTCTTTCGGGATGGCTGGACCCCCACGTGCGGCCCTCTTTGGGCTTAGTGTGGGCGAGCAGGTCCAGCGGATCCCACCCCCGGGCTGGGGCTGCCAGGGGCGTGGCTAGACCCAAGCCCGGGCCGGGAAGAGGGGCGGGGCTGACGCTCGGGGACGTGAGCCCCGGCCACATGGCGGCCAGGGTCCCCAGGCGCAATCCAGCTTGTCTCTTGGGAAGCAACCCACAGTCTTCACGCTCCCTCAGAAGACAGTTTCAGGGCGGCTGCACCCCCACGCGCGGCCCTCTTTGGGCTTAGTGTCGGCGAGCAGGTCCAGCCGATCCCACCCCGGGCTGGGTCCGCCATGGGCGTGGCTAGACCCAAGCCCGGGCCGGGAAGAGGGGCGGGGCTGAAGCTCGGGGACGTGAGCCCCGGCCACATGGCGGCCAGGGTCCCCAGGCGCAATCCAGCTTGTCTCCTGGGAAGCAACCCACAGTCTTCACGCTCCCTCGGAAGACTGTTTTGGGGCGGCTGGACCCCCACGCGCCGCCCTCTTTGGGCTTAGCGTTGGCGAGCAGGTCCAGCCGATCCCACCCCCGGGCTGGGTCCGCCAGGGGCGTGGCTAGACCCAAGCCCGGGCTGGGAAGAGGGGCGGGGCTGATGCTCGGGGACGTGTGCCCCGGCCACATGGCGGCCAGGGTCCCAGGCGCAATCCAGCTTGTCTCCTGGGAAGCAACCCACAGTCTTCACGCTCCCTCAGAAGACTGTTTCGGGGAGGGTGGACCCCCATGCGCGACCCTCTTTGGGCTTAGCGTCGGCAAGCAGGTACAGCCGATCCCACCCCCGGGCTGGGGCCGCCAGGGGCGTGGCTAGACCCAAGCCCGGGCCTGGAAGAGGGGCGGGGCTGACGCTCTTGGACGTGAGCCCCGGCCACATGGCGGCCGGGGTCCCCAGGCGCAATCCAGCTTGTCTCCTGGGAAGCAACCCACAGTCTTCACGCTCCCTCGGAAAACAATTTCATGGCGGTTGGACCCCCACGCGCGGCCCTCTTAGGGCTTAGCGTCGGCAAGCAGGTCCAGGCGATCCCACCCCCGGGCTGGGGCCGCCAGGGGCATGGCTAGACCCAAGCCCGGGCCGGGAAGAGGGGCGGTGCTGACGCTCGGGGACGTGAGCAATGGCCACATGGCGGCCGGGGTCCCCAGGCGCAATCCAGCTTGTCTCCTGGGAAGCAACCCACAGTCTTCACGCTCCCTCGGAAAACTGTTTCATGGCGGTTGGACCCCCACGCGCGGCCCTCTTAGGGCTTAGCGTCGGCGAGCAGGTACAGCCGATCCCACCCCGGGCTGGGGCCGCCAGGGGCGTGGCTAGAACCAAGCCCGGGCCTGGAAGAGGGGCGGGGCTGATGCTTGGGGACGTGAGCCCCGGCCACATGGCGGCCAGGGTCCCCAGGCGCAATCCAGCTTGTCTCCTGGGAAGCAACCCACAGTCTTCACGCTCCCTCAGAAGACTGTTTCGTGGCGGCTGGACCCCACGTGCGTCCCTCTTTGGGCTTAGCGTCGCCAAGCAGGTCCAGCCGATCCCACCCCCGGGCTGGGGCCGCCAGGGGCGTGGCTAGACCCAAGCCCGGGCCGGGAAGAGGGGCGGGGCTGATGCTCGGGGATTGAGCCCCGGCCACATGGCGGCCAGGGTCCCCAGGCGCAATCCAGCTTGTCTCCTGGGAAGCAACCCACAGTCTTCACGCTCCCTCAGAAGACTCTTTCGGGGAGGGTGCACCCCCATGCGCGGCCCTCTTTGGGCTTAGCGTTGGCGAGCAGGTCCAGACGATCCCACACCCGGGCTGGGGCCGCCAGGGGCGTGGCTAGACCCAAGCCCGGACCGGGAAGAGGGGCGGGGCTGACGCTCGGGGACGTGAGCCCCGGCCACATGGCGGCCAGGGTCCCCAGGCGCAATCCAGCTTGTCTCCTGGGAAGCAACCCACAGTCTTCACGCTCCCTCGGAAGACTGTTTCATGGCGGCTGGACCACCACGCGCGGCCCTCTTTGGGCTTAGCGTGGCGAGCAGGTACAGCCGATCCCACCCCCGGGCTGGGGCCGCCAGGGGCGTGGCTAGACCCAAGCCCGGGCTGGGAAGAGGGGCGGGGCTGACGCTCTGGGACGTGAGCCCCGGCCACATGGCGGCCGGGGTCCCCAGGCGCAATCCAGCTTGTCTCCTGGGAAGCAACCCACAGTCTTCACGCTCCCTCAGAAGACTGTTTCGGGACGGATGGACCCCCATGTGCGGCCCTCTTTGGGCTTAGTGTGGGCGAGCAGGTCCAGCCGATCCCACCCCCGGGCTGGGGCCGCCAGGGGCGTGGCTAGACCCAAGCCCGGGCCGGGAAGAGGGGCGGGGCTGACGCTCGGGGATTGAGCCCCGGCCACATGGCGGCCAGGGTCCCCAGGCGCAATCCAGCTTGTCTCCTGGGAAGCAACCCACAGTCTTCACGCTCCCTCAGAAGACTGTTTCGGGCGGATGGACCCCCATGTGCGGCCCTCTTTGGGCTTAGTGTGGGCGAGCAGGTCCAGCCGATCCCACCCCCGGGCTGGGGCCGCCAGGGGCGTGGCTAGACCCAAGCCCGGGCCGGGAAGAGGGGCGGGGCTGACGCTCTTGGACGTGAGCCCCGGCCACATGGCGGCCAGGGTCCCCAGGCGCAATCCAGCTTGTCTCCTGGGAAGCAACCCACAGTCTTCACGCTCCCTCGGAAGACAGTTTCATGGCGGTTGGACCCCCACGCGCGGCCCTCTTTGGGCTTAGCGTCGGCGAGCAGGTCCAGCCGATCCCACCCCCGGGCTGGGGCCGCCAGGGGCGTGGCTAGACCCAAGCCCGGGCCGGGAAGAGGGGCGGGGCTGAAGCTCGGGGACGTGAGCCCCGGCCACATGGCGGCCAGGGTCCCCAGGCGCAATCCAGCTTGTCTCCTGGGAAGCAACCCACAGTCTTCACGCTCCCTCAGAAGACTGTTTCGGGGCGGCTGGACCCCCACGTGCGGCCCTCTTTGGGCTTAGCGTGGGCGAGCAGGTCCAGCCGATCCCACCCCCGGGCTGGGGCCGCCAGGGGCGTGGCTAGACCCAAGCCCGGGCCGGGAAGAGGGGCGGGGCTGACGCTCGGGGACGTGAGCCCCGGCCACATGGCGGCCGGGGTCCCCAGGTGCAATCCAGCTTGTCTCCTGGGAAGCAACCCACAGTCTTCACGCTCCCTCGGAAGACTGTTTCGGGGCGGCTGGACCCCCACGTGCGGCCCTCTTTGGGCTTAGCGTGGGCAAGCAGGTACAGCCGATCCCACCCCCGGGCTGGGGCCGCCAGGGGCGTGGCTAGACCCAAGCCCGGGCCGGGAAGAGGGGCGGGGCTGACGCTCGGGGACGTGAGCCCCGGCCACATGGCGGCCGGGGTCCCCAGGCGCAATCCAGCTTGTCTCCTGGGAAGCAACCCACAGTCTTCACGCTCCCTCAGAAGACTGTTTCGGGGAGGGTGCACCCCCATGCGCGGCCCTCTTTGGGCTTAGCGTCGGCAAGCAGGTACAGCCGATCCCACCCCCGGGCTGGGGCCGCCAGGGGCGTGGCTAGACCCAAGCCCGGGCATGGAATTGGGGCGGGGCTGACGCTCTTGGACGTGAGCCCCGGCCACATGGCGGCCGGGGTCCCCATGTGCAATCCACCTTGTCTCCTGGGAAGCAACCCACAGTCTTCACGCTCCCTCAGAAGACTGTTTTGGGGCGGCTGGACCCCACGTGCGGCCCTCTTTGGGCTTAGCGTCGGCAAGCAGGTCCAGCCGATCCCACCCCCGGGCTGGGGCCGCCAGGGGCATGGCTAGACCCAAGCCCGGGCCGGGAAGAGGGGCGGGGCTGATGCTCTTGGACGTGAGCCCCGGCCACATGGCGGCCGGGGTCCCCAGGCGCAATCCAGCTTGTCTCCTGGGAAGCAACCCACAGTGTTCACGCTCCCTCGGAAGACAGTTTCATGGGGTGTGGACCCCACGCGCGGCCCTCTTTGGGCTTAGCGTGGGCAAGCAGGTCCAGCCGATCCCACCCCCGGGCTGGGGCCGCCAGGGGCGTGGCTAGAACCAAGCCCGGGCCGGGAAGAGGGGCGGGGCTGACGCTCGGGGACGTGAGCCCCGGCCACATGGCGGCCGGGTCCCCAGGCGCAATCCAGCTTGTCTCCTGGGAAGCAACCCACAGTCTTCACGCTCCCTCAGAAGACTGTTTCGTGGCGGCTGGACCCCACGTGCGGCCCTCTTTGGGCTTAGCGTGGGCGAGCAGGTCCAGCCGATCCCACCCCCGGGCTGGGGCCGCCAGGGGCGTGGCTAGACCCAATCCCGGGCCGGGAAGAGGGGCGGGGCTGACGCTCGGGGATTGAGCCCCGGCCACATGGCGGCCAGGGTCCCCAGGCGCAATCCAGCTTGTCTCCTGGGAAGCAACCCACAGTCTTCACGCTCCCTCAGAAGACTGTTTCTGGGCGGTGGACCCCACGCGCGGCCCTCTTTGGGCTTAGTGTGGGCAAGCAGGTCCAGCCGATCCCACCCCCGGGCTGGGGCCGCCAGGGGCGTGGCTAGACCCAAGCCCGGGCGGGAAGAGGGGCGGGGCTGACGCTCGGGGACGTGAGCCCCGGCCACATGGCGGCCAGGGTCCCCAGGCGCAATCCAGCTTGTCTCCTGGGAAGCAACCCACAGTCTTCACGCTCCCTCGGAAGACTGTTTCGGGGCGGCTGGACCCCCACGCGCGGCCCTCTTTGGGCTTAGCGTGGGCGAGCAGGTCCAGCCGATCCCACCCCGGGCTGGGGCCGCCAGGGGCGTGGCTAGACCCAAGCCCGGGCCGGGAAGAGGGGCGGGGCTGACGCTCTTGGACGTGAGCACCGGCCACATGGCGGCCAGGGTCCCCAGGCGCAATCCAGCTTGTCTCCTGGGAAGCAACCCACAGTCTTCACGCTCCCTCAGAAGACTGTTTCGGGCGGCTGGACCCCCACGCGCGGCCCTCTTTGGGCTTAGCGTGGGCGAGCAGGTCCAGCCAATCCCACCCCCCGGCTGGGGCCGCCAGGGGCGTGGCTAGACCCAAGCCCGGGCCGGAAAGAGGGGCGGGGCTGACGCTCTTGGACTTGAGCCCCCGGCCACATGGCGTCCAGGGTACCCAGGTGCAATACAGCTTGTCTCCTGGGAAGCAACCCACAGTCTTCACGCTCCCTCGGTAAACTGTTTTGGGGCGGCTGGACCCCCACGTGCGGCCCTCTTTGGGCTTAGCGTGGGCAAGCAGGTACAGCCGATCCCACCCCCGGGCTTGGGCCGCCAGGGGCGTGGCTAGACCCAAGCCCGGGCCGGGAAGAGGGGCGGGGCTGACGCTCGGGGACGTGAGCCCTGGCCACATGGCGGCCGGGGTCCCCAGTGGCAATCCAGCTTGTCTCTTGGGAAGCAACCCACAGTCTTCACGCTCCCTCAGAAGACTGTTTCGGGGAGGGTGCACCCCCATGCGCTACCCTCTTTGGGCTTAGCGTCGGCAAGCAGGTACAGCCGATCCCACCCCCGGGCTGGGGCCGTCAGGGGCGTGGCTAGACCCAAGCCCGGGCATGGAATTGGGGCGGGGCTGACGCTCGGGGAACGTGTGCCACTGCCACATGGCGGCTAAGGTCCCCAGGCGCAATCCAGCTTGTCTCTTGGGAAGCAACCCACAGTCTTCACGCTCCCTCAGAAGATTGTTTTGGGGTGGCTGGACAACCACGTGCGGCCCTCTTTGGGCTTAGCGTCGGCAAGCAGGTCCAGCCGATCCCACCCCCGGGCTGGGGCCGCCAGGGGCATGGCTAGACCCAAGCCAGGGCCTAGAAGAGGGGCGGGGCTGACGCTCTTGGACGTGAGCACCGGCCACATGGCGGCCAGGGTCCCTAGGCGCAATCAAGCTTGTCTCCTGGGAAGCAACCCACAGTCTTCACGCTCCCTCGGAAGACAGTTTCATGGGGTGTGGACCTCCACGCGCGGCCCTCTTTGGGCTTAGCGTGGGCAAGCAGGTCCAACCGATCCCACCCCCAGGCTGGGGCCGCCAGGGGCGTGGCTAGAACCAAGCCCGGGCCGGGAAGAGGGGCGGGGATGAAGCTCGGGGACGTGAGCCCCGGCCACATGGCGGCCGGAATCCCCAGGCGCAATCCAGCTTGTCTCCTGGGAAGCAACCCACAGTCTTCACGCTCCCTCAGAAGACTGTTTCGTGGCGGCTGGACCCCTACGTGCGGCCCTCTTTGGGCTTAGCGTGGGCGAGCAGGTCCAGCCGATCCCACCCCCAGGCTGGGGCCGCCAGGGGCGTGGCTAGACCCAATCCAGGGCCGGGAAGAGGGGCGGGGCTGACGCTCGGGGATTGAGCCCCGGCCACATGGCGGCCAGGGTCCCCAGGCGCAATCCATCTTGTCTCCTGGGAAGCAACCCACAGTCTTCACGCTCCCTCGGAAGACAGTTTCATGGGGTGTGGACCTCCACGCGCGGCCCTCTTTGGGCTTTGTGTGGGCAAGCAGGTATAACCGATCCCACCCCCGGGCTGGGGCTGCCAGGGGCGTGGCTAGACCCAAGCCCGGGCTGGGAAGAGGGGCGGGGCTGACGCTCGGGGAAGTGAACCCCGGCCACATGGCGGCCGGGGTCCCCAGGCGCAATCCAGTTTGTCTCTTGGGAAGCAACCCACAGTCTTCACGCTCCCTCGGAAGGCTGTTTCGGGGCGGCTGGACCCCCACGAGCGGCCCTCTTTGGGCTTAGCGTGGGCAAGCAGGTCCAGCCGATCCCACCCCTGGGCTGGGGCTGCCAGGGGCGTGGCTAGACCCAAGCCCGGGCTGGGAAGAGGGGCGGGGCTGACGCTCTTGGACGTGAGCACCGGCCACATGGCGGCCAGGGTCCCCAGGCGCAATCAAGCTTGTCTCCTGGGAAGCAACCCACAGTCTTCACACTCCCTCAGAAGACTGTTTCAGGGCGGCTGGACCCCCACGCGCGGCCCTCTTTGGGCTTAGCGTTGGCGAGCAGTTCCAGCCAATCCCACCCCAGGGCTGGGTCCGCCAGGGGCGTGGCTAGACCCAAGCCCGGGCCGGAAAGAGGGGCGGGGCTGACGCTCTTGGACGTGAGCCCCCGGCCACATGGCGGCCAGGGTCCCCAGGCGCAATCAAGCTTGTCTCCTGGGAAGCAACCCACAGTCTTCACGCTCCCTCGGAAGACAGTTTCATGGGGTGTGGACCTCCACGCGCGGCCCTCTTTGGGCTTAGCGTGGGCAAGCAGGTCCAACCGATCCCACCCCCGGGCTGGGGCTGCCAGGGGTGTGGCTAGACCCAAGCCCGGGCTGGGAAGAGGGGCGGGGCTGACGCTCGGGGAAGTGAACCCCGGCCACATGGTGGCCGGGGTCCCCAGGCGCAACCCAGCTTGTCTCTTGGGAAGCAACCCACAGTCTTCACGCTCCTTCGGAAGACTGTTTTGGGGCGGCTGGACCCCCACGAGCGGCCCTCTTTGGGCTTAGCTTGGGCAAGCAGGTACAGCCGATCCCACCCCTGGGCTGGGGCTGCCAGGGGCGTGGCTAGACCCAAGCCCGGGCTGGGAAGAGGGGCGGGGCTGACGCTCTTGGACGTGAGCCCCGGCCACATGGAGGCCGGGGTCCCCAGGCGCAATCCAGCTTGTCTCTTGGGAAGCAACCCAGTCTTCACGCTCCCTCGAAAGGCTGTTTCTGGGCGGCTGGACCCCAATGCACGGCCCTCCTAGGGCTTAGCGTCGAGGAGCAGGTCCAGCGGATCCCACCCCCGGGCTGGGTCCGCCAGGGGCGTGGCTAGACCCAAGCCCGGGCAAGGAAGAGTGTCGGGGCTGATGCTCGGGGACGTGAGCCCAGGCCACATGGCGGCCGGAATCCCCAGGCGCAATCCAGCTTGTCTCCTGGGAAGCAACCCACAGTCTTCACGCTCCCTCAGAAGACTGTTTCGGGAAGGGTGCACCCCCATGCGCAGCCCTCTTTGGGCTTAGAGTCGGCAAGCAGGTACAGCCGATCCCACCCCCCGGCTGGGGCTTCCAGGGGCGTAGCTAGACCCAAGCCCGGGCTGGGAAGAGGGGCGGGGCTGACGCTCGGGAACGTGTGCCACGGCCACATGGCGGCCAGGGTCCCCAGGCGCAATCCAGCTTGTCTCCTGGGAAGCAACCCACAGTCTTCACGCTCCCTCGGAAGACAGCTTCGAGCAGGGTGCACCCCCATGCGCGGCCCTCTTTGGGCTTAGTGTCGGCGAGCAGGTCCAGCCGATCCCACCCCCGGGCTGGGGCCGCCAGGGGCGTGGCTAGACCCAAGCACGGGCTGGGAAGAGGGGCGGGGCTGACGCTCGGGGACGTGAGCCCCCGGACACATGGCGGCCAGGGTCCTCAGGCGCAATCCAGCTTGTCTCCTGGGAAGCAACCCACAGTCTTCAGGCTCCCTCGGAAGACTGTTTTGGGGCGGCTGGACCCCCACGTGCGGCCCTCTTTTGGCTAAGCGTGCGCGAGCAGGTCCAGCAGATCCCACCCCTGGGCTGGGGCCGCCAGGGGCGTGGCTAGACCCAAGCGCGGGCTGGGAAGAGGGGCGGGGCTGATGCTCGGGGACGTGAGCCCCGGCCACATGGCGGCCAGGGTCCCCAGGCGCAATCCAGCTTGTCTCCTGGGAAGCAACCCACAGTCTTCACGCTCCCTCGGAAGACTGTTTCGGGGAGTGTGGACCCCCATGCGCGGCCCTCTTTGGGCTTAGCGTGGGCGAGCAGGTCCAGCGGATCCCACCCCCGGGCTGGGGCCGTCAGGGGCGTGGCTAGACCCAAGCCCGGGCCTGGAAGAGGGGCGGGGCTGATGCTCGGGGACGTGAGCCCCGGCCACATGGCGGCCGGGGTCCCCAGTTGCAATCCAGCTTGTCTCTTGGGAAGCAAACCACAGTATTCACGCTCCCTCAGAAGACTGTTTCGGGCGGCTGGTCCCCCACGCGCGGCCCTCTTTGGGCTTAGCGTGGGCGAGCAGGTCCAGCCGATCCCACCCCCGGGCTGGGGCTGCCAGGGGCATGGCTAGACCCAAGCCCGGGCTGGGAAGAGGGGCGGGGCTGACGCCCTGGGACGTGAGCCCCGGCCACATGGCGGCCGGGGTCCCCAGGCGCAATCCAGCTTGTCTCCTGGGAAGCAACCCACAGTCTTCAAGCTCCCTCAGAAGACTGTTTCGGGGAGGGTGCACCCCCATGCGCGGCCCTCTTTGGGCTTAGCGTCGGCAAGCAGGTACAGAGGATCCCACCCCCGGGCTGGGGCCGCCAGGGGCGTGGCTAGAACCAAGCCCGGGCCAGGAAGAGGGGCGGGGCTGACGCTCTTGGACGTGAGCCCTGGCCACATGGCGGCCAGGGTCCCCAGGCGCAATCCAGCTTGTCTCCTGGGAAGCAACCCACAGTCTTCATGCTCCCTCGGAAGACTGTTTCGGGACGGCTGGACCCCCATGTGCGGCCCTCTTTGGGCTTAGTGTGGGCGAGCAGGTCCAGCTGATCCCACCCCCGGGATGGGGCCGCCAGGGGCGTGGCTAGACCCAAGCCCGGGCCGGGAAGAGGGGCGGGGCTGACGCTCTTGGACGTGAGCCCCGGCCATATGGCGGCCGGGGTCCCCAGGTGCAATCCACCTTGTCTCCTGGGAAGCAACCCACAGTCTTCACGCTCCCTCGGAAAACAATTTCATGGCGGTTGGACCCCCACGCGCGGCCCTCTTTGGGTTTAGCGTGGGCGAGCAGGTGCAGCGGATCCCACCCCCGGGCTGGGGCCGCCAGGGGCGTGGCTAGACCCAAGCCCGGGCCAGGAAGAGGGGCGGGGCTGACGCTCGGGGACGTGAGCCCCGGCCACATGGCGGCCAGTGTCCCCAGGTGCAATCCACCTTGTCTCCTGGGAAGCAACCCACAGTCTTCACGCTCCCTCGGAAAACAATTTCATGGCGGTTGGACCACCACGCGCGGCCCTCTTAGGGCTTAGCGTGATCGAGCAGGTACAGCCGATCCCACCCCCGGGCTGGGGCTGCCAGGGGCATGGCTAGACCCAAGCCCGGGCTGGGAAGAGGGGCGGGGCTGACGCTCTGGGACGTGAGCCCCGGCCACATGGCGGCCGGGGTCCCCAGGCGCAATCCAGCTTGTCTCCTGGGAAGCAACCCACAGTCTTCACGCTCCCTCAGAAGACTGTTTCGGGACGGATGGACCCCCATGTGCGGCCCTCTTTGGGCTTAGTGTGGGCGAGCAGTTCCAGCCGATCCCACCCCCGGGCTGGGGCCGCCAGGGGCGTTGCTAGACCCAATCCCGGGCCGGGATGAGGGCGGGGCTGACGCTCGGGGATTGAGCCCCGGCCACATGGCGGCCAGGGTCCCAGTTGCAATCCAGCTTGTCTCTTGGGAAGCCACCCACAGTCTTCACGCTCCCTCAGAAGACTGTTTCGGGACGGATGGACCCCCATGTGCGGCCCTCTTTGGGCTTAGTGTGGGCGAGCAGTTCCAGCCGATCCCACCCCCGGGCTGGGGCCGCCAGGGGCGTGGCTAGACCCAAGCCCGGGCCGGGAAGAGGGGCGGGGCTGACGCTCTTGGACGTGAGCCCCGGCCACATGGCGGCCAGGGTCCCCAGGTGAATCCACCTTGTCTCCTGGGAAGCAACCCAGAGTCTTCATGCTCCCTCGGAAAACAATTTCATGGCGGTTGGACGCCCACGCGCGGCCCTCTTAGGGCTTAGTGTCGGCGAGCAGGTCCAGCCGATCCCACCCCCGGGCTGGGGCCGCCAGGGGCGTGGCTAGAACCAAGCCCGGGCCGGGAAGAGGGGCGGGGCTGAAGCTCGGGGACGTGAGCCCCGGCCACATGGCGGCCAGGGTCCCGAGGCGCAATCCAGCTTGTCTCCTGGGAAGCAACCCACAGTCTTCACGCTCCCTCAGAAGACTGTTTCGTGGCGGCTGGACCCCTACGTGCGGCCCTCTTTGGGCTTAGCGTGGGCGAGCAGGTCCAGCCAATCCCACCCCCCGGCTGGGGCCGCCAGGGGCGTGGCTAGACCCAAGCCCGGGCCGGAAAGAGGGGCGGGGCTGACGCTCTTGGACTTGAGCCCCCGGCCACATGGCGGCCAGGGTACCCAGGTGCAATACAGCTTGTCTCCTGGGAAGCAACCCACAGTCTTCACGCTCCCTCGGTAAACTGTTTTGGGGCGGCTGGACCCCCACGTGCGGCCCTCTTTGGGCTTAGCGTGGGCAAGCAGGTACAGCCGATCCCACCCCCGGGCTGGGGCCGCCAGGGGCGTGGCTAGACCCAAGCCCGGGCCGGGAAGAGGGGCGGGGCTGACGCTCGGGGACGTGAGCCCTGGCCACATGGCGGCCGGGGTCCCCAGTGGCAATCCAGCTTGTCTCTTGGGAAGCAACCCACAGTCTTCACGCTCCCTCGGAAGACTGTTTCGGGGTGGCTGGACTCCCATGCGCGGCCCTCTTTGGGCTTAGCTTCGGCCAGCAGGTACAGCCTATCCCACCCCCGGGCTGGGGCCGCAGGGGCGTGGCTAGACCCAAGCCCGGGCCTGGAAGAGGGGCGGGGCTGACGCTCGGGGACGTGAGCCCCGGCCACATGGCGGCCAGGGTCCCCAGGCGCAATCCAGCTTGTCTCCTGGGAAGCAACCCACAGTCTTCACGCTCCCTCAGAAGACTGTTTCGGGGCGGCTGGACCCCACGTGCGGCCCTCTTTGGGCTTAGCGTCGGCAAGCAGGTCCAGCCGATCCCACCCCGGGCTGGGGCCGCCAGGGGCATGGCTAGACCCAAGCCCGGGCCGGGAAGAGGGGCGGGGCTGACGCTCTGGGACGTGAGCCCCGGCCACATGGCGGCCAGGGTCCCAGGCGCAATCCAGCTTGTCTCCTGGGAAGCAACCCACAGTCTTCACGCTCCCTCGGAAGACTGTTTCATGGGGTGTGGACCCCACGCGCGGCCCTCTTTGGGCTTAGCGTGGGCAAGCAGGTCCAGCCGATCCCACCCCCCGGCTGGGGCCGCCAGGGGCGTGGCTAGACCCAAGCCCGGGCCGGGAAGAGGGGCGGGGCTGACGCTCGGGGACGTGAGCCCCGGCCACATGGCGGCCGGGTCCCCAGGCGCAATCCAGCTTGTCTCCTGGGAAGCAACCCACAGTCTTCACGCTCCCTCAGAAGACTGTTTCGTGGCCTCTGGACCCCCACGTGCGGCCCTCTTTGGGCTTAGCGTGGGCGAGCAGGTCCATCTGATCCCACCCCCGGGCTGGGGCCGACAGGGGCGTGGCTAGACCCAAGCCCGGGCCGGGAAGAGGGGCGGGGCTGACGCTCGGGGACGTGAGCCCCGGCCACATGGCGGCCAGGGTCCCCAGGCGCAATCCAGCTTGTCTCCTGGGAAGCAACCCACAGTCTTCACGCTCCCTCGGAAGACAGTTTCATGGGGTGCTGGACCCCACGCGCGGCCCTCTTTGGGCTTAGCGTGGGCAAGCAGGTCCAGCCGATCCCACCCCCGGGCTGGGGCCGCCAGGGGCGTGGCTAGACCCAAGCCCGGGCCGGGAAGAGGGGCGGGGCTGACGCTCGGGGACAGTGAACCCTGGCCACATGGCGGCCGGGGTCCCCAGGCGCAATCCAGCTTGTCTCCTGGGAAGCAACCCACAGTCTTCACGCTCCTTCGGAAGACTGTTTCGGGGCGGCTGGACCCCCACGAGCGGCCCTCTTTGGGCTTAGCTTGGGCAAGCAGGTACAGCCGATCCCACCCCGGGCTGGGGCTGCCAGGGGCGTGGCTAGACCCAAGCCCGGGCCGGGAAGAGGGGCGGGGCTGACGCTCTGGGACGTGAGCCCCGGCCACATGGCGGCCGGGTCCCCAGGCGCAATCCAGCTTGTCTCTTGGGAAGCAACCCACAGTCTTCACGCTCCCTCGAAAGACTGTTTCTGGGCGGCTGGACCCCAATGCGCGGCCCTCCTTGGGCTTAGCGTCGGGAGCAGGTCCAGCCGATCCCACCCCCGGGCTGGGGCCGCCAGGGGCGTGGCTAGACCCAAGCCCGGGCCAGGAAGAGGGTCGGGGCTGATGCTCGGGGACGTGAGCCCAGGCCACATGGCGGCCGGGATCCCCAGGCGCAATCCAGCTTGTCTCCTGGGAAGCAACCCACAGTCTTCACGCTCCCTCAGAAGACTGTTTCGGGAGGGTGGACCCCCATGCGCGGCCCTCTTTGGGCTTAGCGTCGGCAAGCAGGTACAGCCGATCCCACCCCCGGGCTGGGGCTCCAGGGGCGTAGCTAGACCCAAGCCCGGGCCGGGAAGAGGGGCGGGGCTGACGCTCGGGAACGTGAGCCACGGCCACATGGCGGCCAGGGTCCCCAGGCGCAATCCAGCTTGTCTCCTGGGAAGCAACCCACAGTCTTCACGCTCCCTCGGAAGACAGTTTCGGACGGGTGGACCCCCATGCGCGGCCCTCTTTGGGCTTAGCTGTCGGCAAGCAGGTCCAGCCGATCCCACCCCCGGGCTGGGGCCGCCAGGGGCGTGGCTAGACCCAAGCCCGGGCTGGGAAGAGGGGCGGGGCTGACGCTCGGGGACGTGAGCCCCGGCCACATGGCGGCCAGGGTCCCCAGGCGCAATCCAGCTTGTCTCCTGGGAAGCAACCCACAGTCTTCACGCTCCCTCGGAAGACTGTTTCGGGGCGGCTGGACCCCCACGTGCGGCCCTCTTTGGGCTTAGCGTGCGCGAGCAGGTCCAGCAGATCCCACCCCGGGCTGGGGCCGCCAGGGGCGTGGCTAGACCCAAGCCCGGGCCGGGAAGAGGGGCGGGGCTGACGCTCGGGGACGTGAGCCCCGGCCACATGGCGGCCAGGGTCCCCAGGCGCAATCCAGCTTGTCTCCTGGGAAGCAACCCACAGTCTTCACGCTCCCTCAGAAGACTGTTTTGGGGCGGCTGGACCCCCACGCGCGGCCCTCTTTGGGCTTAGTGTGGGCAAGCAGGTACAGCCGATCCCACCCCCGGGCTGGGGCCGCAAGGGGCGTGGCTAGACCCAAGCCCGGGCCGGGAAGAGGGGCGGGGCTGACGCTCGGGGACGTGAGCCCCGGCCACATGGCGGCCGGGGTCCCCAGGCGCAATCCAGCTTGTCTCCTGGGAAGCAACCCACAGTCTTCACGCTCCCTCAGAAGACTGTTTCGGGAGGGTGGACCCCCATGCGCGGCCCTCTTTGGGCTTAGCGTGGCAAGCAGGTACAGCGGATCCCACCCCCGGGCTGGGGCCGCCAGGGGCGTGGCTAGACCCAAGCCCGGGCCGGGAAGAGGGGCGGGGCTGACGCTCGGGGACGTGAGCCCCGGCCACATGGCGGCCAGGGTCCCCAGGCGCAATCCAGCTTGTCTCCTGGGAAGCAACCCACAGTCTTCACGCTCCCTCAGAAGACTGTTTCGGGGCGGCTGGACCCCCATGCACGGCCCTCTTTGGGCTTAGCGTGGGCGAGCAGGTCCAGCCGATCCCACCCCCGGGCTGGGGCCGCCAGGGGCGTGGCTAGACCCAAGCCCGGGCCGGGAAGAGGGGCGGGGCTGACGCTCGGGGACGTGAGCCCCGGCCACATGGCGGCCAGGGTCCCCAGGCGCAATCCAGCTTGTCTCCTGGGAAGCAACCCACAGTCTTCACGCTCCCTCAGAAGACTGTTTCGGGAGGGTGGACCCCCATGTGCGGCCCTCTTTGGGCTTATTGTCGGCGAGCAGGTCCAGCCGATCCCACCCCCGGGCTGGAGCCGTCAGTGGCGTGGCTAGACGCAAGCCCCGGCCGGGAAGAGGGGCGGGGCTGATGCTCTGGTACGTGAGCCCCGGCCACATGGCGGCCAGGGTCCCCAGGCGCAATCCAGCTTGTCTCCTGGGAAGCAACCCACAGTCTTCACGCTCCCTCAGAAGACTGTTTCGGGAGGGTGCACCCCCATGCGCGGCCCTCTTTGGGCTTAGCGTCGGCAAGCAGGTACAGCCGATCCCACCCCCGGGCTGGGGCCGCAGGGGCGTGGCTAGACCCCAGCCCGGGCCGGGAAGAGGGCGGGGCTGACGCTCGGGGACGTGAGCCCCGGCCACATGGCGGCCGGGGTCCCCAGGCGCAATCCAGCTTGTCTCCTGGGAAGCAACCCACAGTCTTCACGCTCCCTCAGAAGACTGTTTCGGGGAGGGTGCACCCCCATGCGCGGCCCTCTTTGGGCTTAGCGTCGGCAAGCAGGTCCAGCTGATCCCACCCCCGGGCTGGCACCGCCAGGGGCGTGGCTAGACCCAAGCCCGGGCCGGAAAGAGGGGCGGGGCTGACGCTCGGGGACGTGAGCCCCCGGACACATGGCGGCCGGGGTCCCCAGGCGCAATCCAGCTTGTCTCCTGGGAAGCAACCCACATTCTTCACGCTCCCTCGGAAGACTGTTTCGGGGTGGCTGGACCCCCACGAGAGGCCCTCTTTGGGCTTACCGTGTGCAAGCAGGTCCAGCCGATCCCACCCCCGGGCTGGGGCTGCCAGGGGCGTGGCTAGACCCAAGCCCGGGCATGGAAGAGGGGCGGGGCTGACGCTCGGGGACGTGAGCCCCGGCCACATGGCGGCCAGGGTCCCCAGGCGCAATCCAGCTTGTCTCCTGGGAAGCCACCCACAGTCTTCACGCTCCCTCGGAAGACTGTTTCAGGGCGGCTGGACCCCCACGCGCGGCCCTCGTAGGGCTTAGCGTTGGCGAGCAGGTACAGCTGATCCCACCCCCGGGCTGGGGTCGCCAGGGTCATGGCTAGACCCAAGCCCGGGCCAGGAAGTGAGGCGGGGTTGACGCTCGGTGATGTGACCACCGGCCGCATGGCGCCCAAGGTCCCCAGGCGCAATCCAGCTTGTCTCCTGGGAAGCAACCAAGAGTCTTCACGCTCCCTCGGAAGACAGTTTCGGGGCGGCTGGACCCCCACGCGCGGCCCTCTTTGGGCTTAGCGTTGGCGAGCAGGTACAGCCAATCCCATCCCCGGGCTGGGGCCGCCAGGGGTGTGGCAAGACCCAAGCCTAGTCCGGGAAGAGGGGCGGGATTGAAGCTCGGGGACGTGACCCCCGGCCACATGGCGGCCAGTGTCCCCAGGCGCAATCAAGCTTGTTTCCTGGAAGCAACCAAGAGTCTTCACGCTCCCTCGAAAGACGGTTTCGGGGCGGCTGGACCCCGAGCGCGGCCCACTTTGGGCTTAGGTTCGGCGGGCAGGTCCAGCCGATCCCATCCCCGGGCTGGGGCTGCCAGGGGCGTGGCTAGACCCAAGCCCGGGCCGGGAAGAGGGGCGGGGCTGACGCTCGGGGACGTGAGCCCCGGCCACATGGCGCCTGGGGTCCCCAGGCGCAATCCAGCTTGTTTCCTGGAAGCAACCAAGAGTCTTCACGCTCCCTCGAAAGACTGTTTCGGGGGAGCTGCACGCCCGTGCGCGGCCCTCTTTGGGCTTAGCGTGGGCGAGCAGGTACAGCCAATCCCACCCCCGGACTGGGGCCATCAGCTGCGTGGCTAGACCCAAGCCTGGGCCGGGAAGAGGGGCGGGGATGATGCTCGGGGACGTGAGCCCCGGCCACAAGGCGCCCGAGGTCCCCACTCACAATCAGCTTGTCTCCTGGGAAGCAACCCACAGTCTCCACGCTCCCTCGAAAGACTGCTTCAGGCTGCTGGACCCCCTCGTGGCCCACTTTGGGCTTAGGGTCAGCGAGCAGGTCCAGCCGATCCCACCCCCGGCCTGGGGCCGCCAGGGGCGTGGCTAGACCCAAGCCCGGGCCGGGAAGAGGGGAAGGGCTGACACTTGGGTACGTGACCCCTGGCCACATGGCTGCCAGGGTCCCCAAGCTTGTCTCCTGGGAAGCAACCAAAAGTCTTCATGTTCCCTCGTTAGACTGTTTCGGGGGAGCTGGACCCCCATGCGCGGCCCTCTTTGGGCTTAGCGTTGGCGAGCAGGTCCAGCCAATCCCACCCCCGGGCTGGGGCCGCCAGGGGCGTGGCTAGACCCAAGCCCAGGCCGGGAAGAGGGGCGGGGATGATGCTCGTGGACGTGAGCCCCGGCACCCCGGCACCTAGTCGGCTGGGGTCCCCAGCGCAATCAAGCTTGTCTCCTGGAAAGCAACCAAAAGTCTTCACGCTCCCTCGGAAGACTGTTTCTGGGTGGCTGGACCCCCACGCGCGGCCCTCTTTGGGCTTAGCGTGGGCGAGCAGGTCCAGCTGATCCCACCCCCGGGCTGGGGCCGCCAGGGGCGTGGCTAGACCCAAGCCCGGGCCGGGAAGAGGGCGGGGCTGACGCTCGGGGACGTGAGCCCCGGCCACATGGCGGCCAGGGTCCCCAGGCGCAATCCAGCTTGTCTCCTGGGAAGCAACCCACAGTCTTCACGCTCCCTCGGAAGACTGTTTTGGGGCGGCTGGACCCCCACGCGCGGCCCTCTTTGGGCTTAGCGTCGGCAAGCAGGTACAGCCGATCCCACCCCCCGGCTGGGGCCGCCAGGGGCGTGGCTAGACCCAAGCCCGGGCCAGGAAGAGGGGCGGGGCTGACGCTCGGGGATGTGAGCCCCGGCCACATGGCGGCCGGTGTCCCCAGGCGCAATCCAGCTTGTCTCCTGGGAAGCAACCCACAGTCTTCACGCTCCCTCAGAAGACTGTTTCGGAGAGGGTGCACCCCCATGCGCGGTCCTCTTTGGGCTTAGCGTCGGCAAGCAGGTCCAGCCGATCCCACCCCCGGGCTGGGGCCGCCAGGGGCGTGGCTAGACCCAAGCCCGGGCCAGGAAGAGGGGCGGGGCTGACGCTCGGGACGTGAGCCCCGGCCACATGGCGGCCGGGGTCCCCAGGCGCAATCCAGCTTGTCTCCTGGGAAGCAACCCACAGTCTTCACGCTCCCTCAGAAGACTGTTTCGGGGCGGCTGGACCCCCACGCGCGGCCCTCTTTGGGCTTAGCGTCGGCGAGCAGGTCCAGCCGATCCCACCCCCGGGCTGGGGCCGCCAGGGGCGTGGCTAGACCCAAGCCCGGGCCGGGAAGAGGGGCGGGGCTGACGCTCTGGGACGTGAGCCCCGGCCACATGGCGGCCAGGGTCCCCAGGCGCAATCCAGCTTGTCTCCTGGGAAGCAACCCACAGTCTTCACGCTCCCTCGGAAGACAGTTTCTGGGGTGTGGACCCCCACGCGCGGCCCTCTTTGGGCTTAGCGTGGGCGAGCAGGTCCAGCCGATCCCACCCCCGGGCTGGGGCCGTCAGGGGCGTGGCTAGACCCAAGCCTGGGCCGGGAAGAGGGTCCGGGCTGATGCTCGTGGACGTGAGCCCCGGCCACATGGCGGCCGGGGTCCCCAGGTGCAATCCAGCTTGTCTCCTGGGAAGCAACCCACAGTCTTCAAGCTCCCTCAGAAGACTGTTTCGGGGAGGGTGCACCCCCATGCGCGGCCCTCTTTGGGCTTAGCGTGGGCAAGCAGGTACAGCGATCCCACCCCCGGGCTGGGGCCGCCAGGGGCGTGGCTAGACCCAAGCCCGGGCGGGAAGAGGGGCGGGGCTGACGCTCTGGGACGTGAGCCCCGGCCACATGGCGGCCGGGGTCCCCAGGTGCAATCCAGCTTGTCTCCTGGGAAGCAACCCACAGTCTTCACGCTCCCTCGGAAGACTGTTTCGGGCGGCTGGACCCCCACGCGCGGCCCTCTTTGGGCTTAGCGTCGGCGAGCAGGTCCAGCCGATCCCACCCCCGGGCTGGGGCCGCCAGGGGCGTGGCTAGACCCAAGCCCGGGCCGGGAAGAGGGGCGGGGCTGACGCTCGGGACGTGAGCCCCGGCCACATGGCGGCCAGGGTCCCCAGGCGCAATCCAGCTTGTCTCCTGGGAAGCAACCCACAGTCTTCACGCTCCCTCAGAAGACTGTTTCGGGAGGGTGCACCCCCATGCGCGGCCCACTTTGGGCTTAGTGTGGGCGAGCAGGTCCAGGCAATGCCACCCCCGGGCTGGGGCCGCCAGGGGCGTGGCTAGACCCAAGCCCGGGTTGGGAAGAGGGGCGGGGCTGACGCTCGGGGACGTGAGCCCCGGCCACATGGCGGCCGGGTCCCCAGGCGCAATCCAGCTTGTCTCCTGGGAAGCAACCCACAGTCTTCACGCTCCCTCTGAAGACTGTTTCGGGGCGGCTGGACCCCCATGCGCGGCCCTCTTTGGGCTTAGCGTGGGCGAGCAGGTCCAGCCGATCCCACCCCCGGGCTGGGGCCGCCAGGGGCGTGGCTAGACCCATGCCCGGGCCGGGAAGAGGGGCGGGGCTGATGCTCTGGGACGTGAGCCCCGGCCACATGGCGGCCAGGGTCCCCAGGCGCAATCCAGCTTGTCTCCTGGGAAGCAACCCACAGTCTTCACGCTCCCTCGGAAGACTGTTTCGGGGCGGCTGGACCCCCACGCGCGGCCCTCTTTGGGCTTAGTGTGGGCGAGCAGGTCCAGCCGATCCCACCCCCGGGCTGGGGCCGCCAGGGGCGTGGCTAGACCCAAGCCCGGGCCGGGAAGAGGGGCGGGGCTGACGCTCGGGGACGTGAGCCCCGGCCACATGGCGGCCAGGGTCCCCAGGCGCAATCCAGCTTGTCTCCTGGGAAGCAACCCACAGTCTTCACGCTCCCTCAGAAGACTGTTTCGGGGAGGGTGCACCCCCATGCGCGGCCCTCTTTGGGCTTAGCATCGGCCAGCAGGTCCAGCGGATCCCACCCCCGGGCTGGGGCCGCCAGGGGCGTGGCTAGACCCAAGCCCGGGCCGGGAAGAGGGGCGGGGCTGACGCTCTGGGACGTGAGCCCCGGCCACATGGCGGCCGGGGTCCCCAGGCGCAATCCAGCTTGTCTCCTGGGAAGCAACCCACAGTCTTCACGCTCCCTCAGAAGACTGTTTCGGGGCGGCTGGACCCCCACGTGCGGCCCTCATTGGGCTTAGCGTGGGCGAGCAGGTACAGCCGATCCCACCCCCAGGCTGGGGCCGCCAGGGGCGTGGCTAGACCCAAGCCCGGGCCGGGAAGAGGGGCGGGGCTGACGCTCGGGGACGTGAGCCCCGGCCACATGGCGGCTGGGGTCCCCAGGCGCAATCCAGCTTGTCTCCTGGGAAGCAACCCACAGTCTTCACGCTCCCTCGGAAGACTGTTTCGGGTGGCTGGACCACCATCGTGCGGCCCTCTTTGGGCTTAGTGTTGGCGAGCAGGTCCAGCCGATCCCACCCCCGGGCTGGGGCCGCCAGGGGCGTGGCTAGACCCAAGCCCGGGCCGGGAAGAGGGGCGGGGCTGACGCTCGGGGACGTGAGCCCTGGCCACATGGCGGCCGGGGTCCCCAGGCGCAATCCAGCTTGTCTCCTGGGAAGCAACCCACAGTCTTCACGCTCCCTCAGAAGACTGTTTCGGGAGGGTGGACCCCCATGCGCGGCCCTCTTTGGGCTTAGCATCGGCGAGCAGGTCCAGCCGATCCCACCCCCGGGCTGGGGCCGCCAGGGGCGTGGCTAGACCCAAGCCCGGGCCGGGAAGAGGGGCGGGGCTGACGCTCTTGGACGTGAGCCCCGGCCACATGGCGGCCAGGGTCCCCAGGCGCAATCCAGCTTGTCTCCTGGGAAGCAACCCACAGTCTTCACGCTCCCTCGGAAGACTGTTTTAGGGCGGCTGGACCCCCATGCGCGCCCTCTTTGGGCTTAGCGTGGGCAAGCAGGTCCAGCCGATCCCACCCCCGGGCTGGGGCCGCCAGGGGCGTGGCTAGACCCAAGCCCGGGCCGGGAAGAGGGCGGGGCTGACGCTCGGGGACGTGAGCCCCGGCCACATGGCGGCCGGGGTCCCCAGGTGCAATCCACCTTGTCTCATGGGAAGCAACCCACAGTCTTCACGCTCCCTCGGAAGACTGTTTCTGGGTGGCTGGACCCCCACGCGCGGCCCTCTTTGGGCTTAGCGTGGGCAAGCAGGTCCAGCCGATCCCACCCCCGGGCTGGGGCTGCCAGGGGCGTGGCTAGACCCAAGCCCGGGCTGGGAAGAGGGGCGGGGCTGACGCTCTGGGACGTGAGCCCCGGCCACATGGCGGCCGGGGTCCCCAGGCGCAATCCAGCTTGTCTCCTGGGAAGCAACCCACAGTCTTCACGCTCCCTCAGAAGACTGTTTCGGGCGGCTGGACCCCCATGTGCGGCCCTCTTTGGGCTTAGCGTCGGCAAGCAGGTCCAGCCGATCCCACCCCCGGGCTGGGGCCGCCAGGGGCGTGGCTAGACCCAAGCCCGGGCCAGGAAGAGGGGCGGGGCTGACGCTCGGGACGTGAGCCCTGGCCACATGGAGGCCAGGGTCCCCAGGCGCAATCCAGCTTGTCTTCTGGGAAGCAACCGACAGTCTTCATGCTCCCTCGGAAGACTGTTTTGGGACGGCAGGACCCCCATGTGCGGCCCTCTTTGGGCTTAGTGTGGGCGAGCAGGTCCAGCCGATCCCACCCCCGGGCTGGGGCCGCCAGGGGCGTGGCTAGACCCAAGCCCGGGCTGGAAAGAGGGGCGGGGCTGACGCTCTTGGACGTGAGCCCCGGCCACATGGCGGCCAGGGTCCCCAGGTGCAATCCACCTTATCTCCTGGGAAGCAACCCACAGTCTTCACGCTCCCTCGGAAAACAATTTCATGGCGGTTGGACCCTCACGTGCGGCCCTCTTAGGGCTTAGCGTCGCCGAGCAGGTCCAGCCGAACCCACCCCCGGGCTGGGGCTGCCAGGGGCGTGGCTAGACCCAAGCCCGGGCCGGGAAGAGCGGAGGAGCTGATGCTCGGGGACGTGAGCCCCGGCCACATGGCGGCCAGGGTCCCCAGGCGCAATCCAGCTTGTCTCCTGGGAAGCAACCCACAGTCTTCACGCTCCTTCAGAAGACTGTTTCGGGGAGGGTGCACCCCCATGCGCGGCCCTCTTTGGGCTTAGCATCGGCCAGCAGGTCCAGCGGATCCCACCCCCGGGCTGGGGCTGCCAGGGGCGTGGCTAGACCCAAGCCCGGGCTGGGAAGAGGGCGGGGCTGACGCTCGGGGACGTGAGCCCCGTCCACATGGCGGCCGGGGTCCCCAGGCGCAATCCAGCTTGTCTCCTCGGAAGCAACCCACAATCTTCACGCTCCCTCAGAAGACTGTTTCGGGGCGGCTGGACCCCCACGTGCGGCCCTCATTGGGCTTAGCGTGGGCGAGCAGGTACAGCTGATCCCACCCCCAAACTGGGGCCGTCAGGGGCGTGGCTAGACCCAAGCCCGGGCCGGGAAGAGGGGCGGGGCTGATGCTCGGGGACGTGAGCCCCGGCCACATGGCGGCTGGGGTCCCCAGGCGCAATCCAGCTTGTCTCCTGGGAAGCAACCCACAGTCTTCACGCTCCCTCGGAAGACTGTTTCGGGGTGGCTGGACCACCTCGTGCGGCCCTCTTTGGGCTTAGTGTTGGCGAGCAGGTCCAGCCGATCCCACCCCCGGGCTGGGGCCACCAGGGGCGTGGCTAGACCCAAGCCCGGGCCGGGAAGAGGGGCGGGGCTGATGCTAGGGGACGTGAGCCCTGGCCACATGGCGGCCAGGGTCCCCAGTTGCAATCCAGCTTGTCTCTTGGGAAGCAACCCACAGTCTTCACGCTCCCTCAGAAGAGTGTTTCGGGGAGGGTGCACCCCCATGCGCGGCCCTCTTTGGGCTTAGCATCGGCCAGCAGGTCCAGCGGATCCCACCCCCGGGCTGGGGCCGCCAGGGGCGTGGCTAGACCCAAGCCCGGGCCGGGAAGAGGGGCGGGGCTGACGCTCGGGGACGTGAGCCCCGGCCACATGGCGGCCAGGGTCCCCAGGCGCAATCCAGCTTGTCTCCTGGGAAGCAACCCACAGTCTTCACGCTCCCTCGGTAGACTGTTTTAGGGCGGCTGGACCCCCATGCGACGCCCTCTTTGGGCTAAGCGTGGGCAAGCAGGTACAGCCGATCCCACCCCCGGGCTGGGGCCGCCAGGGGCGTGGCTAGACCCAAGCCCGGGCCTGGAAGAGGGCGGGGCTGACGCTCGGGGACGTGAGCCCCGGCCACATGGCGGCCAGGGTCCCCAGGCGCAATCCAGCTTGTCTCCTGGGAAGCAACCCACAGTCTTCACGCTCCCTCAGAAGACAGTTTCATGGCGGCTGGACCCGACGCGCCGCCCTCCTTGGGCTTAGCATGGGCGAGCAGGTCCAGCCATTCCCCCCCCGGGGATGGGTCCGCCAGGGGCGTGGCTAGACCCAAGCCCGGGCCGGGAAGAGGGGCGGGGCTGACGCTCGGGGACGTGAGCCCCGGCCACATGGCGGCCGGGGTCCCCAGGCGCAATCCAGCTTGTCTCCTGGGAAGCAACCCACAGTCTTCACACTCCCTCAGAAGACTGTTTCAGGGCGGCTGGACCCCCACGCGCGGCCCTCTTTGGGCTTAGCTTGGGCGAGCAGGTCCAGCCGATCCCACCCCCGGGCTGGGGCCGCCAGGGGCGTGGCTAGACCCAAGCCCGGGCCGGAAAGAGGGGCGGGGCTGACGCTCTTGGACGTGAGCCCCCGGCCACATGGCGGCCGGGGTCCTCAGGTGCAATCCACCTTGTCTCATGGGAAGCAACCCACAGTCTTCACGCTCCCTCTGAAGATTGTTTCTGGGTGCCTGGACCCCCACGCGCGGCCCTCTTTGGGCTTAGCGTGGGCAAGCAGGTCCAACCGATCCCACCCCCGGGCTGGGGCCGCCAGGGGCGTGGCTAGACCCAAGCCCGGGCTGGGAAGAGGGGCGGGGCTGACGCTTGTGGACATGAGCCCCGGCCACATGGCGGCCGGGGTCCCCAGGCGCAATCCAGCTTGTCTCCTGGGAAGCAACCCACAGTCTTCACGCTCCCTCGGAAGACTGTTTCGGGGTGGCTGGACCCCCACGCGCGGCCCTCTTTGGGCTTAGCGTGGGCGAGCAGGTCCAGCCGATCCCACCCCCGGGCTGGGGCCGCCAGGGGCGTGGCTAGACCCAAGCCCGGGCCGGGAAGAGGGGCGGGGCTGACGCTCGGGGACGTGACCCCCGGCCACATGGCGGCCAGGGTCCCCAGGCGCAATCCAGCTTGTCTCCTGGGAAGCAACCCACAGTCTTCACGCTCCCTCGGAAGACTGTTTCTGGGTGGCTGGACCCCCACGCGCGGCCCTCTTTGGGCTTAGCGTGGGCGAGCAGGTCCAGCCGATCCCACCCCCGGGCTGGGGCCGCAGGGGCGTGGCTAGACCCAAGCCCGGGCCAGGAAGAGGGGCGGGGCTGACGCTCGGGGATGTGAGCCCGGCCACATGGCGGCCAGGGTCCCCAGGCGCAATCCAGCTTGTCTCCTGGGAAGCAACCCACAGTCTTCACGCTCCCTCAGAAGACTGTTTCGGGTAGGGTGGACCCCCATGCGCGGCCCTCTTTGGGCTTAGCGTCGGCAAGCAGGTCCAGCGATCCCACCCCCGGGCTGGGGCCGCCAGGGGCGTGGCTAGACCCAAGCCCGGGCCAGGAAGAGGGGCGGGGCTGACGCTCGGGGACGTGAGCCCTGGCCACATGGCGGCCAGGGTCCCCAGGCGCAATCCAGCTTGTCTCCTGGGAAGCAACCCACAGTCTTCACGCTCCCTCGGAAAACAATTTCATGGCGGTTGGACCCCCACGAGCCGCCCTCTTTGGGCTTAGCGTCGCCGAGCAGGTCCAGCCGAACCCACCCCCGGCTGGGGCTGCCAGGGGCGTGGCTAGAACCAAGCCCGGGCCGGGAAGAGCGGCGGGGCTGATGCTCGGGGACGTGAGCCCCGGCCACATGGCGGCCAGGGTCCCCAGGCGCAATCCAGCTTGTCTCCTGGGAAGCAACCCACAGTCTTCACGCTCCCTCAGAAGACTGTTTCGGGGAGGGTGCACCCCCATGCGCGGCCCTCTTTGGGCTTAGCATCGGCCAGCAGGTCCAGCGGATCCCACCCCCGGGCTGGGGCCGCCAGGGGCGTGGCTAGACCCAAGCCCGGGCCGGGAAGAGGGTCGGGGCTGATGCTCGGGGACGTGAGCCCCGGCCACATGGCGGCCAGGGTCCCCAGGCGCAATCCAGCTTGTCTCCTGGGAAGCAACCCACAGTCTTCACGCTCCCTCGGAAGACTGTTTCGGGACGGCTGGACCCCCATGTGCGGCCCTCTTTGGGCTTAGCGTGGGCGAACAGGTCCAGCCTATCCCACCCCCGGGCTGGGGCCGCCAGGGGCGTGGCTAGACCCAAGCCCGGGCCGGGAAGAGGGGCGGGGCTGACGCTCTGGGACGTGAGCCCCGGCCACATGGCGGCCGGGGTCCCCAGGTGCAATCCAGCTTGTCTCCTGGGAAGCAACCCACAGTCTTCACGCTCCCTCGGAAAACAGTTTCAGGGCGGTTGGACCCCCACGCGCGGCCCTCTTTGGGCTTAGCATCGGCGAGCAGGTCCAGCCGATCCCACCCCCGGGCTGGGGCCGCCAGGGGCGTGGCTAGACCCAAGCCCGGGCCGGGAAGAGGGGCGGGGCTGACGCTCGGGGACGTGAGCCCCGGCCACATGGCGGCCGGGGTCCCCAGGCGCAATCCAGCTTGTCTCCTGGGAAGCAACCCACAGTCTTCACGCTCCCTCAGAAGACTGTTTCGGGGCGGCTGGACCCCCATGCGCGGCCCTCTTTGGGCTTAGCGTGGGCGAGCAGGTCCAGCCGATCCCACCCCCGGGCTGGGGCCGCCAGGGGCGTGGCTAGACCCAAGCCCGGGCCGGGAAGAGGGGCGGGGCTGACGCTCGGGGACGTGAGCCCCGGCCACATGGCGGCCAGGGTCCCCAGGCGCAATCCAGCTTGTCTCCTGGGAAGCAACCCACAGTCTTCACGCTCCCTCGGAAGACTGTTTTGGGCGGCTGGACCCCCATGCGCGGCCCTCTTTGGGCTTAGCGTCGGCGAGCAGGTCCAGCCGATCCCACCCCCGGGCTGGGGCCGCCAGGGGCGTGGCTAGACCCAAGCCCGGGCCGGGAAGAGGGGCGGGGCTGACGCTCAGGGACGTGAGCCCCGGCCACATGGCGGCCAGTGTCCCCAGGCGCAATCCAGCTTGTCTCCTGGGAAGCCACCCACAGTCTTCACGCTCCCTCAGAAGACAGTTTCATGGCGGCTGGACCCCCACGCGCGGCCGTCTTTGGGCTTAGCGTTGGCGAGCAGGTCCAGCCGATCCCACCCCCGGGCTGGGGCCGCCAGGGTCGTGGCTAGACCCAAGCCCGGGCCAGGAAGAGGGGCGGGGCTGACGCTCTGGGGACGTGAGCCCCGGCCACATGGCGGCCGGGGTCCCCAGGCGCAATCCAGCTTGTCTCCTGGGAAGCAACCCACAGTCTTCACGCTCCCTCGGAAGACTGTTTCGGGCGGCTGGACCCCCACGTGCGGCCCTCTTTGGGCTTAGCGTGGGCGAGCAGGTCCAGCCGATCCCACCCCCGGGCTGGGGCCGCCAGGGGCGTGGCTAGACCCAAGCCCGGGCCGGGAAGAGGGGCGGGGCTGACGCTCGTGGACGTGAGCCCCGGCCACATGGCGGCCAGGGTCCCCAGGCGCAATCCAGCTTGTCTCCTGGGAAGCAACCCACAGTCTTCACGCTCCCTCAGAAGACTGTTTCGGGGGGCTGCACCCCCATGCGCGGCCCTCTTTGGGCTTAGCATCGGCCAGCAGGTCCAGCGGATCCCACCCCCGGGCTGGGGCCGCCAGGGGCGTGGCTAGACCCAAGCCCGGGCCTGGGAAGAGGGGCGGGGCTGACGCTCGGGGACGTGAGCCCCGGCCACATGGCGGCCGGGGTCCCCAGGCGCAATCCAGCTTGTCTCCTGGGAAGCAACCCACAGTCTTCACGCTCCCTCAGAAGACTGTTTCGGGGCGGCTGGACCCCCACGCGCGGCCCTCTTTGGGCTTAGCGTGGGCGAGCAGGTCCAGCTGATCCCACCCCCGGGCTGGGGCCGCCAGGGGCGTGGCTAGACCCAAGCCCGGGCCGGGAAGAGGGGCGGGGCTGACGCTCGGGGACGTGAGCCCCGGCCACATGGCGGCCAGGGTCCCCAGGCGCAATCCAGCTTGTCTCCTGGGAAGCAACCCACAGTCTTCACGCTCCCTCGGAAGACTGTTTCGGGGTGGCTGGACTCCCACGCGCGGCCCTCTTTGGGCTTAGCGTGGGCGAGCAGGTCCAGCCGATCCCACCCCCGGGCTGGGGCGCACAGGGGCGTGGCTAGACCCAAGCCCGGGCCGGGAAGAGGGGCGGGGCTGACGCTCGGGGACGTGAGCCCCGGCCACATGGCGGCCGGGGTCCCAGGCGCAATCCAGCTTGTCTCCTGGGAAGCAACCCACAGTCTTCACGCTCCCTCAGAAGACTGTTTCGGGGAGGGTGCACCCCCATGCGCGGCCCTCTTTGGGCTTAGCATCGGCAAGCAGGTCCAGCCGATCCCACCCCCGGGCTGGGGCCGCCAGGGGCGTGGCTAGACCCAAGCCCGGGCCAGGAAGAGGGGCGGGGCTGACGCTCGGGCACGTGAGCCCCGGCCACATGGCGGCCAGGGTCCCCAGGCGCAATCCAGCTTGTCTCCTGGGAAGCAACCCACAGTCTTCACGCTCCCTCGGAAGACTGTTTTGGGCGGCTGGACCCCCATGCGCGGCCCTCTTTGGGCTTAGCGTGGGCGAGCAGGTCCAGCCGATCCCACCCCCGGGCTGGGGCCGCCAGGGGCGTGGCTAGACCCAAGCCCGGGCCGGGAAGAGGGCGGGGCTGACGCTCAGGGAAGTGAGCCCCGGCCACATGGCGGCTGGGGTCCCCAGGCGCAATCCAGCTTGTCTCCTGGGAAGCAACCCACAGTCTTCACGCTCCCTCGGAAAACAATTTCATGGCGGTTGGACCCTCACGTGCGGCCCTCTTAGGGCTTAGCGTCGCCGAGCAGGTCCAGCCGAACCCACCCCCGGGCTGGGGCTGCCAGGGGCGTGGCTAGACCCAAGCCCGGGCCGGGAAGAGCGGAGGAGCTGATGCTCGGGGACGTGAGCCCCGGCCACATGGCGGCCAGGGTCCCCAGGCGCAATCCAGCTTGTCTCCTGGGAAGCAACCCACAGTCTTCACGCTCCCTCAGAAGACTGTTTCGGGGAGGGTGCACCCCCATGCGCGGCCCTCTTTGGGCTTAGCATCGGCCAGCAGGTCCAGCGGATCCCACCCCCGGGCTGGGGCTGCCAGGGGCGTGGCTAGACCCAAGCCCGGGCTGGGAAGAGGGTCGGGGCTGATGCTCTGGTACGTGAGCCCCGTCCACATGGCGGCCGGGGTCCCCAGGCGCAATCCAGCTTGTCTCCTGGGAAGCAACCCACAATCTTCACGCTCCCTCAGAAGACTGTTTCGGGGCGGCTGGACCCCCACGTGCGGCCCTCATTGGGCTTAGCGTGGGCGAGCAGGTACAGCTGATCCCACCCCCAAACTGGGGCCGTCAGGGGCGTGGCTAGACCCAAGCCCGGGCCGGGAAGAGGGGCGGGGCTGATGCTCGGGGACGTGAGCCCCGGCCACATGGCGGCTGGGGTCCCCAGGCGCAATCCAGCTTGTCTCCTGGGAAGCAACCCACAGTCTTCACGCTCCCTCGGAAGACTGTTTCGGGGTGGCTGAACCACCTCGTGCGGCCCTCTTTGGGCTTAGTGTTGGCGAACAGGTCCAGCCGATCCCACCCCCGGGCTGGGGCCACCAGGGGCGTGGCTAGACCCAAGCCCGGGCCGGGAAGAGGGGCGGGGCTGATGCTAGGGGACGTGAGCCCTGGCCACATGGCGGCCAGGGTCCCCAGTTGCAATCCAGCTTGTCTCTTGGGAAGCAACCCACAGTCTTCACGCTCCCTCAGAACAGTGTTTCGGGGAGGGTGCACCCCCATGCGCGGCCCACTTTGGGCTTAGCATCGGCCAGCAGGTCCAGCGGATCCCACCCCAGGGCTGGGGCCGCCAGGGGCGTGGCTAGACCCAAGCCCGGGCCGGGAAGAGGGGCGGGGCTGACGCTCGGGGACGTGAGCCCCGGCCACATGGCGGCCAGGGTCCCCAGGCGCAATCCAGCTTGTCTCCTGGGAAGCAACCCACAGTCTTCACGCTCCCTCGGTAGACTGTTTTAGGGCGGCTGGACCCCCATGCGACGCCCTCTTTGGGCTAAGCGTGGGCAAGCAGGTACAGCCGATCCCACCCCCGGGCTGGGGCCGCCAGGGGCGTGGCTAGACCCAAGCCCGGGCCTGGAAGAGGGCGGGGCTGACGCTCGGGGACGTGAGCCCCGGCCACATGGCGGCCAGGGTCCCCAGGTGCAATCCAGCTTGTCTCCTGGGAAGCAACCCACAGTCTTCACGCTCCCTCAGAAGACAGTTTCATGGCGGCTGGACCCGACGCGCCGCCCTCCTTGGGCTTAGCATGGGCGAGCAGGTCCAGCCAATCCCACCCCCGGGATGGGTCCGCCAGGGGCGTGGCTAGACCCAAGCCCGGGCCGGGAAGAGGGGCGGGGCTGACGCTCGGGGACGTGAGCCCCGGCCACATGGCGGCCGGGGTCCCCAGGCGCAATCCAGCTTGTCTCCTGGGAAGCAACCCACAGTCTTCACACTCCCTCAGAAGACTGTTTCAGGGCGGCTGGACCCCCACGCGCGGCCCTCTTTGGGCTTAGCTTGGGCGAGCAGGTCCAGCCGATCCCACCCCCGGGCTGGGGCCGCCAGGGGCGTGGCTAGACCCAAGCCCGGGCCGGAAAGAGGGGCGGGGCTGACGCTCTTGGACGTGAGCCCCCGGCCACATGGCGGCCGGGGTCCTCAGGTGCAATCCACCTTGTCTCATGGGAAGCAACCCACATTCTTCACGCTCCCTCTGAAGATTGTTTCTGGGTGCCTGGACCCCCACGCGCGGCCCTCTTTGGGCTTAGCGTGGGCAAGCAGGTCCAACCGATCCCACCCCTGGGCTGGGGCTGCCAGGGGCGTGGCTAGACCCAAGCCCGGGCTGGGAAGAGGGGCGGGGCTGACGCTTGTGGACATGAGCCCCGGCCACATGGCGGCCGGGGTCCCCAGGCGCAATCCAGCTTGTCTCCTGGGAAGCAACCCACAGTCTTCACGCTCCCTCGGAAGACTGTTTCAGGGCGGCTGGACCCCCATGTGCGGCCCTCTTTGGGCTTAGCGTCGGCAAGCAGGTCCAGCCGATCCCACCCCCGGGCTGGGGCCGCCAGGGGCGTGGCTAGACCCAAGCCCGGGCCTGGAAGAGTGCGGGGCTGACGCTCGGGGACGTGAGCCCCGGCCACATGGCGGCCAGGGTCCCCAGGCGAAATCCATCTTGTCTCCTGGGAAGCAACCCACAGTCTTCACGCTCCCTCGGAAGACTGTTTTGGGGCGGCTGGACCCCCACGCGCCGCCCTCTTTGGGCTTAGCGTGGGCGAGCAGGTCCATCTGATCCCACCCCCGGGCTGGGGCCGCCAGGGGCGTGGCTAGACCCAAGCCCGGGCCGGGAAGAGGGGCGGGGCTGACGCTCGGGGATGTGAGCCCTGGCCACAAGGCGGCCAAGGTCCCCAGTTGCAATCCACCTTGTCTCTTGGGAAGAAACCCACAGTCTTCACGCTCCCTCGGAAGACTGTTTCGGGGCGGCTGGACCCCCACGTGCGGCCCTCTTTGGGCTTAGCGTGGGCGAGCAGGTCCAGCCGATCCCACCCCCGGGCTGGGGCCGCCAGGGGCGTGGCTAGACCCAAGCCCGGGCCGGGAAGAGGGGCGGGGCTGACGCTCGGGGATGTGAGCCACGGCCACATGGCGGCCAGGGTCCCAGGCGTAATCAAGCTTGTCTCCTGGGAAGCAACCCACAGTCTTCACGCTCCCTCAGAAGACTGTTTCGGGTAGGGTGCACCCCCATGAGCGGCCCTCTTTGGGCTTAGCGTCGGCAAGCAGGTCCAGCCGATCCCACCCCCGGGCTGGGGCCGCCAGGGGCGTGGCTAGACCCAAGCCCGGGCCAGGAAGATGGGCGGGGCTGACGCTCGGGCACGTGAGCCCTGGCCACATGGAGGCCAAGGTCCCCAGGCGCAATCCAGCTTGTCTCCTGGGAAGCAACCCACAGTCTTCATGCTCCCTCGGAAGACTGTTTTGGGACGGCAGGACCCCCATGTGCGGCCCTCTTTGGGCTTAGTGTGGGCGAGCAGGTCCAGCCGATCCCACCCCCGGGCTGGGGCCGCCAGGGGCGTGGCTAGACCCAAGCCCGGGCTGGAAAGAGGGGCGGGGCTGACGCTCTTGGACGTGAGCCCCGGCCACATGGCGGCCGGGGTCCCCAGGTGCAATCCACCTTGTCTCCTGGGAAGCAACCCACAGTCTTCACGCTCCCTCGGAAAACAATTTCATGGCGGTTGGACCCTCACGTGCGGCCCTCTTAGGGCTTAGCGTCGCCGAGCAGGTCCAGCCGAACCCACCCCCGGGCTGGGGCTGCCAGGGGCGTGGCTAGAACCAAGCCCGGGCCGGGAAGAGGGGCGGAGCTGATGCTCGGGGACGTGAGCCCCGGCCACATGGCGGCCAGGGTCCCCAGGCGCAATCCAGCTTGTCTCCTGGGAAGCAACCCACAGTCTTCACGCTCCCTCAGAAGACTGTTTCGGGGAGGGTGCACCCCCATGCGCGGCCCTCTTTGGGCTTAGCATCGGCCAGCAGGTCCAGCGGATCCCACCCCCGGGCTGGGTCCGCCAGGGGCGTGGCTAGACCCAAGCCCGGGCCGGGAAGAGGGTCGGGGCTGATGCTCGGGGACGTGAGCCCCGGCCACATGGCGGCCAGGGTCCCCAGGCGCAATCCAGCTTGTCTCCTGGGAAGCAACCCACAGTCTTCATGCTCCCTCGGAAGACTGTTTCGGGACGGCTGGACCCCCATGTGCGGCCCTCTTTGGGCTTAGCGTGGGCGAACAGGTCCAGCCGATCCCACCCCCGGGCTGGGGCCGCCAGGGGCGTGGCTAGACCCAAGCCCGGGCCGGGAAGAGGGGCGGGGCTGACGCTCTTGGACGTGAGCCCCGGCCACATGGCGGCCGGGGTCCCCAGGTGCAATCCAGCTTGTCTCCTGGGAAGCAACCCACAGTCTTCACGCTCCCTCGGAAAACAATTTCATGGCGGTTGGACCCCCACTCGCAGCCCTCTTTGGGCTTAGCGTCGGCGAGCAGGTCCAGCCGAACCCACCCCCGGGCTGGGGCCGCCAGGGGCGTGGCTAGACCCAAGCCCGGGCTGGGAAGAGGGGCGGGGCTGACGCTCTGGGACGTGAGCCCCGGCCACATGGCAGTCGGGGTCCCCAGGCGCAATCCAGCTTGTCTCCTGGGAAGCAACCCACAGTCTTCACGCTCCCTCGGAAGACTGTTTCGGGGAGGGTGCACCCCCATGCGCGGCCCTCTTTGGGCTTAGCGTCGGCAAGCAGGTCCAGCGGATCCCACCCCCGGGCTGGCGCCGCCAGGGGCGTGGCTAGACCCAAGCCCGGGCCGGAAGAGGGGCGGGGCTGACGCTCGGGGACGTGAGCCCCGGCCACATGGCGGCCAGGGTCCCCAGGCGCAATCCAGCTTGTCTCCTGGGAAGCAACCCACAGTCTTCACGCTCCCTCGGAAGACTGTTTTGGGGCGGCTGGACCCCCACGCGCCGCCCTCTTTGGGCTTAGCGTGGGCGAGCAGGTCCATCTGATCCCACCCCCGGGCTGGGGCCGCCAGGGGCGTGGCTAGACCCAAGCCCGGGCCGGGAAGAGGGGCGGGGCTGACGCTCGGGGATGTGAGCCCTGGCCACAAGGCGGCCAAGGTCCCCAGTTGCAATCCACCTTGTCTCTTGGGAAGCAACCCACAGTCTTCACGCTCCCTCGGAAGACTGTTTCGGGGCGGCTGGACCTCCACGTGCGGCCCTCTTTGGGCTTAGTTTTGGCGAGCAGGTCCAGCCGATCCCACCCCCGGGCTGGGGCCGCCAGGGGCGTGGCTAGACCCAAGCCCGGGCCGGGAAGAGGGGCGGGGCTGACGCTCGGGGATGTGAGCCACGGCCACATGGCGGCCAGGGTCCCAGGCGTAATCAAGCTTGTCTCCTGGGAAGCAACCCACAGTCTTCACGCTCCCTCAGAAGACTGTTTCGGGTAGGGTGCACCCCCATGAGCGGCCCTCTTTGGGCTTAGCGTCGGCAAGCAGGTCCAGCCGATCCCACCCCCGGGCTGGGGCCGCCAGGGGCGTGGCTAGACCCAAGCCCGGGCCAGGAAGATGGGCGGGGCTGACGCTCGGGCACGTGAGCCCTGGCCACATGGAGGCCAAGGTCCCCAGGCGCAATCCAGCTTGTCTCCTGGGAAGCAACCCACAGTCTTCATGCTCACTCGGAAGACTGTTTTGGGACGGCAGGACCCCCATGTGCGGCCCTCTTTGGGCTTAGTGTGGGCGAGCAGGTCCAGCCGATCCCACCCCCGGGCTGGGGCCGCCAGGGGCGTGGCTAGACCCAAGCCCGGGCTGGAAAGAGGGGCGGGGCTGACGCTCTTGGACGTGAGCCCCGGCCACATGGCGGCCAGGGTCCCCAGGTGCAATCCACCTTGTCTCCTGGGAAGCAACCCACAGTCTTCACGCTCCCTCGGAAAACAATTTCATGGCGGTTGGACCCTCACGTGCGGCCCTCTTAGGGTTTAGCGTCGCCGAGCAGGTCCAGCCGAACCCACCCCCGGGCTGGGGCTGCCAGGGGCGTGGCTAGAACCAAGCCCGGGCCGGGAAGAGGGGCGGAGCTGATGCTCGGGGACGTGAGCCCCGGCCACATGGCGGCCAGGGTCCCCAGGCGCAATCCAGCTTGTCTCCTGGGAAGCAACCCACAGTCTTCACGCTCCCTCAGAAGACTGTTTCGGGGAGGGTGCACCCCCATGCGCGGCCCTCTTTGGGCTTAGCATCGGCCAGCAGGTCCAGCGGATCCCACCCCCAGGCTGGGTCCGCCAGGGGCGTGGCTAGACCCAAGCTCGGGCCGGGAAGAGGGTCGGGGCTGATGCTCGGGGACGTGAGCCCCGGCCACATGGTGGCCAGGGTCCCCAGGCGCAATCCAGCTTGTCTCCTGGGAAGCAACCCACAGTCTTCACGCTCCCTCGGAAGACTGTTTCGGGACGGCTGGACCCCCATGTGCGGCCCTCTTTGGGCTTAGCGTGGGCGAACAGGTCCAGCCGATCCCACCCCCGGGCTGGGGCCGCCAGGGGCGTGGCTAGACCCAAGCCCGGGCTGGGAAGAGGGGCGGGGCTGACGCTCTTGGACGTGAGCCCCGGCCCCATGGCGGCCGGGGTCCCCAGGTGCAATCCAGCTTGTCTCCTGGGAAGCAACCCACAGTCTTCACGCTCCCTCGGAAAACAATTTCATGGCGGTTGGACCCCCACTCGCAGCCCTCTTTGGGCTTAGCGTCGCCGAGCAGGTCCAGCCGAACCCACCCCCGGGCTGGGGCCGCCAGGGGCGTGGCTAGAACCAAGCCCGGGCCGGGAAGAAGGGCGGGGCTGAAGCTCGGGGACGTGAGCCCCGGCCACATGGCGGCCGGGGTCCCCAGGCGCAATCCAGCTTGTCTCCTGGGAAGCAACCAACAATCTTCATGCTCCCTCAGAAGACTGTTTCGTGGCGGCTGGACCCCCACGTGCTGCCCTCTTTGGGCTTAGCGTTGGCGAGCAGGTCCAGCCGATCCCACCCCCGGGCTGGGGCCACCAGGGGCGTGGCTAGACCCAAGCCCGGGCCGGGAAGAGGGGCGGGGCTGACGCTCGGGGACGTGAGCCCCGGCCACATGGCGGCCAGTGTCCCCAGGCGCAATCCAGCTTGTCTCCTGGGAAGCAACCCACAGTCTTCACGCTCCCTCGGAAGACAGTTTCATGGGGTGTGGACCTCCACGCGCGGCCCTCTTTGGGCTTAGCGTGGGCGAGCAGGTCCAGCGGATCCCACCCCCGGGCTGGGGCCGCCAGGGGCGTGGCTAGACCCAAGCCCGGGCCGGAAAGAGGGGCGGGGCTGACGCTCTGGGACGTGAGCCCCGGCCACATGGCGGCCGGGGTCCCCAGGTGCAATCCAGCTTGTCTCCTGGGAAGCAACCCACAGTCTTCACGCTCCCTCAGAAGACTGTTTCGGGGCGGGTGGTCCCCCACGCGCGGCCCTCTTTGGGCTTAGCGTGGGCGAGCAGGTCCAGCCGATCCCACCCCCGGGCTGGGGCTGCCAGGGGCGTGGCTAGACCCAAGCCCGGGCTGGGAAGAGGGGCGGGGCTGACGCTCTGGGACGTGAGCCCCGGCCACATGGCGGCCGGGGTCCCCAGGCGCAATCCAGCTTGTCTCCTGGGAAGCAACCCACAGTCTTCACGCTCCCTCGGAAGACTGTTTCGGGGAGGGTGCACCCCCATGCGCGGCCCTCTTTGGGCTTAGCGTCGGCAAGCAGGTACAGAGGATCCCACCCCCGGGCTGGGGCCGCCAGGGGCGTGGCTAGACCCAACCCGGGCAAGGAAGAGGGGCGGGGCTGACGCTCGGGGACGTGAGCCCTGGCCACATGGCGGCCAGGGTCCCCAGGCGCAATCCAGCTTGTCTCCTGGGAAGCAACCCACAGTCTTCATGCTCCCTCGGAAGACTGTTTCGGGACGGCTGGACCCCCATGTGCGGCCCTCTTTGGGCTTAGTGTGGGCGAGCAGGTCCAGCCGATCCCACCCCCGGGCTGGGGCCGCCAGGGGCGTGGCTAGAACCAAGCCCGGGCCGGGAAGAGGGGCGGGGCTGACGCTCGGGGACGTGAGCCCCGGCCACATGGCGGCCGGGGTCCCCAGGTGCAATCCAGCTTGTCTCCTGGGAAGCAACCCACAGTCTTCACGCTCCCTCGGAAAACAATTTCATGGCGGTTGGACCCCCACTCGCAGCCCTCTTTGGGCTTAGCATTGGCGAGCAGGTCCAGCCGAACCCACCCCCGGGCTGGGGCCGCCAGGGGCGTGGCTAGAACCAAGCCCGGGCCGGGAAGAGGGGCGGGGCTGACGCTCGGGGACGTGAGCCCCGGCCACATGGCGGCCGGTGTCCCCAGGCGCAATCCAGCTTGTCTCCTGGGAAGCAACCCACAGTCTTCACGCTCCCTCAGAAGACTGTTTCGTGGAGGCTGGACCCCCACGTGCGGCCCTCTTTGGGCTTAGCATGGGCGAGCAGGTCCAGCCGATCCCACCCCCGGGCTGGGGCCGCCAGGGGCGTGGCTAGACCCAAGCCCGGGCTGGGAAGAGGGGCGGGGCTGACGCTCTGGGATTGCGCCCCGGCCACATGGCGGCCAGTGTCCCCAGGCGCAATCCATCTTGTCTCCTGGGAAGCAACCCACAGTCTTCACGCTCCCTCGGAAGACTGTTTCGGGGAGGGTGCACCCCCATGCACGGCCCTCTTTGGGCTTAGCGTCGGCAAGCAGGTACAGAGGATCCCACCCCCGGGCTGGGGCCGCCAGGGGCGTGGCTAGACCCAACCCGGGCAAGGAAGAGGGGCGGGGCTGACGCTCGGGGACGTGAGCCCTGGCCACATGGCGGCCAGGGTCCCCAGGCGCAATCCAGCTTGTCTCCTGGGAAGCAACCCACAGTCTTCACGCTCCCTCGGAAGACTGTTTCGGGACGGCTGGACCCCCATGTGCGGCCCTCTTTGGGCTTAGTGTGGGCGAGCAGGTCCAGCCGATCCCACCCCCGGGCTGGGGCCGCCAGGGGCGTGGCTAGACCCAAGCCCGGGCCGGGAAGAGGGGCGGGGCTGACGCTCTTGGACGTGAGCCCCGGCCACATGGCGGCCGGGGTCCCCAGGTGCAATCCAGCTTGTCTCCTGGGAAGCAACCCACAGTCTTCACGCTCCCTCGGAAGACTGTTTCGGGGCGGCTGGACCCCCACGTGCGGCCCTCTTTGGGCTTAGCGTCGGCGAGCAGGTCCAGCCGATCCCACCCCCGGGCTGGGGCCGCCAGGGGCGTGGCTAGACCCAAGCCCGGGCCGGGAAGAGGGGCGGGGCTGACGCTCGGGGACGTGAGCCCCGGCCACATGGCGGCCGGGTCCCCAGGCGCAATCCAGCTTGTCTCCTGGGAAGCAACCCACAGTCTTCACGCTCCCTCAGAAGACTGTTTCGTGGAGGCTGGACCCCTACGTGCGGCCCTCTTTGGGCTTAGCATGGGCGAGCAGGTCCAGCCGATCCCACCCCCGGGCTGGGGCCGCCAGGGGCGTGGCTAGACCCAAGCCCGGGCCGGGAAGAGGGGCGGGGCTGACGCTCGGGGATTGAGCCCCGGCCACATGGCGGCCAGTGTCCCCAGGCGCAATCCAGCTTGTCTCCTGGGAAGCAACCCACAGTCTTCACGCTCCCTCAGAAGACTGTTTCGGGGCGGCTGGACCCCCACGCGCCGCCCTCTTTGGGCTTAGCGTCGGCAAGCAGGTCCAGCCGATCCCACCCCCGGGCTGGGGCCGCCAGGGGCGTGGCTAGACCCAAGCCCGGGCCAGGAAGAGGGGCGGGGCTGACGCTCGGGGACGTGAGCCCCGGCCACATGGCGGCCGGGGTCCCCAGGCGCAATCCAGCTTGTCTCCTGGGAAGCAACCCACAGTCTTCACGCTCCCTCGGAAAACAGTTTCATGGCAGGTGGACCCCCACTCGCGGCCCTCTTTGGGCTTAGCGTGGGCGAGCAGGTCCAGCCGATCCCACCCCCGGGCTGGGGCCGCCAGGGGCGTGGCTAGACCCAAGCCCGGGCCGGGAAGAGAGGCGGGGCTGAAGCTCGGGGACGTGAGCCCCGGCCACATGGCGGCCGGGGTCCCCAGGCGCAATCCAGCTTGTCTCCTGGGAAGCAACCCACAGTCTTCACGCTCCCTCGGAAGACAGTTTCATGGGGTGTGGACCTCCACGCGCGGCCCTCTTTGGGCTTAGCGTGGGCGAGCAGGTCCAGCGGATCCCACCCCCGGGCTGGGGCCGCCAGGGGCGTGGCTAGACCCAAGCCCGGGCTGGGAAGAGGGGCGGGGCTGACGCTCTGGGACGTGAGCCCCGGCCACATGGCGGCCGGGGTCCCCAGGCGCAATCCAGCTTGTCTCCTGGGAAGCAACCCACAGTCTTCACGCTCCCTCAGAAGACTGTTTCGGGGAGGGTGCACCCCCATGCGCGGCCCTCTTTGGGCTTAGCATCGGCAAGCAGGTACAGAGGATCCCATCCCCGGGCTGGGGCCGCCAGGGGCGTGGCTAGACCCAAGCCCGGGCCAGGAAGAGGGGCGGGGCTGACGCTCGGGGACGTGAGCCCTGGCCACATGGCGGCCAGGGTCCCCAGGCGCAATCCAGCTTGTCTCCTGGGAAGCAACCCACAGTCTTCATGCTCCCTCAGAAGACTGTTTCGGGACGGCTGGACCCCCATGTGCGGCCCTCTTTGGGCTTAGTGTGGGCGAGCAGGTCCAGCCGATCCCACCCCCGGGCTGGGGCCGCCAGGGGCGTGGCTAGACCCAAGCCCGGGCCGGGAAGAGGGGCGGGGCTGACGCTCTGGGACGTGAGCCCCGGCCACATGGCGGCCAGGGTCCCCAGGTGCAATCCAGCTTGTCTCCTGGGAAGCAACCCACAGTCTTCACGCTCCCTCGGAAGACAGTTTCATGGCGGATGGACCCCCACGCGCGGCCCTCTTTGGGCTTAGCATCGGCGAGCAGGTCCAGCGGATCCCACCCCCGGGCTGGGGCCGCCAGGGGCGTGGCTAGACCCAAGCCCGGGCCGGGAAGAGGGGCGGGGCTGATGCTCGGGGACGTGAGCCCCGGCCACATGGCGGCCGGGGTCCCCAGGCGCAATCCAGCTTGTCTCCTGGGAAGCAACCCACAGTCTTCACGCTCCCTCAGAAGACTGTTTCGTGGAGGCTGGACCCCACGTGCGGCCCTCTTTGGGCTTAGCGTGGGCGAGCAGGTCCAGCCGATCCCACCCCCGGGCTGGGGCCGCCAGGGGCGTGGCTAGACCCAAGCCCGGGCCGGGAAGAGAGGCGGGGCTGACGCTCGGGGATGGAGCCCCGGCCACATGGGGGCCAGGGTCCCCAGGCGCAATCCAGCTTGTCTCCTGGGAAGCAACCCACAGTCTTCACGCTCCCTCAGAAGACTGTTTCGGGGAGGGTGCACCCCCATGCGCGGCCCTCTTTGGGCTTAGCGTCGGCAAGCAGGTACAGAGGATCCCACCCCCGGGCTGGGGCCGCCAGGGGCGTGGCTAGACCCAACCCGGGCAAGGAAGAGGGGCGGGGCTGACGCTCGGGGACGTGAGCCCCCGGCCACATGGCGGCCAGGGTCCCCAGGCGCAATCCAGCTTGTCTCCTGGGAAGCAACCCACAGTCTTCATGCTCCCTCGGAAGACTGTTTCGGGACGGCTGGACCCCCATGTGCGGCCCTCTTTGGGCTTAGTGTGGGCGAGCAGGTCCAGCCGATCCCACCCCCGGGCTGGGGCCGCCAGGGGCGTGGCTAGAACCAAGCCCGGGCCGGGAAGAGGGGCGGGGCTGACGCTCTTGGACGTGAGCCCCGGCCACATGGCGGCCGGGGTCCCCAGGTGCAATCCAGCTTGTCTCCTGGGAAGCAACCCACAGTCTTCACGCTCCCTCGGAAAACAATTTCATGGCGGTTGGACCCCTACGTGCGGCCCTCTTTGGGCTTAGCGTGGGCGAGCAGGTCCAGCCGATCCCACCCCCGGGCTGGGGCCGCCAGGGGCGTGGCTAGACCCAAGCCCGGGCCGGGAAGAGGGGCGGGGCTGACGTTCGGGGATGGAGCCCCGGCCACATGGCGGCCAGGGTCCCCAGGCGCAATCAAGCTTGTCTCCTGGGAAGCAACCAACAGTCTTCACGCTCCCTCAGAAGACTGTTTCGGGGAGGCTGGACCCCCATGCGCGGCCCTCTTTGGGCTTAGCGTCGGCAAGCAGGTCCAGCCGATCCCACCCCCGGGCTGGGGCCGCCAGGGGCGTGGCTAGACCCAAGCCCGGGCCGGGAAGAGGGGCGGGGCTGACGCTCGGGACGTGAGCCCCGGCCACATGGCGGCCAGTGTCCCCAGGCGCAATCCATCTTGTCTCCTGGGAAGCAACCCACAGTCTTCACGCTCCCTCGGAAGACTGTTTTGGGGCGGCTGGACCCCCACGTGCGGCCCTCTTTGGGCTTAGCGTCGGCGAGCAGGTCCAGCCGATCCCACCCCCGGGCTGGGGCCGCCAGGGGCGTGGCTAGACCCAAGCCCGGGCCGGGAAGAGGGGCGGGGCTGACGCTCGGGGACGTGAGCCCCGGCCACATGGCGGCCAGGGTCCCCAGGCGCAATCCAGCTTGTCTCCTGGGAAGCAACCCACAGTCTTCACGCTCCCTCGGAAGACTGTTTTGGGGCGCTGGACCCCCACGCGCGGCCCTCTTTGGGCTTAGCGTTGGCGAGCAGGTCCAGCCGATCCCACCCCCGGGCTGGGGCCGCCAGGGGCGTGGCTAGACCCAAGCCCGGGCCGGGAAGAGGGGCGGGGCTGACGCTCTTGGACGTGAGCCCCGGCCACATGGCGGCCGGGGTCCCCAGGTGCAATCCAGCTTGTCTCCTGGGAAGCAACCCACAGTCTTCACGCTCCCTCGGTAGACTGTTTCGGGGTTGCTGGACCCCCATGCGCGGCCCTCTTTGGGCTTAGCGTCGGCAAGCAGGTCCAGCCGATCCCACCCCCGGGCTGGGGCCGTCAGGGGCGTGGCTAGACCCAAGCCCGGGCCTGGAAGAGGGGCGGGGCTGACGCTCGGGAACGTGTGCCACGGCCACATGGCGGCCAGGGGTCCCCAGGCGCAATCCAGCTTGTCTCCTGGGAAGCAACCCACAGTCTTCACGCTCCCTCGGAAGACTGTTTCGTGGCGGCTGGACCCCCACGTGCGGCCCTCTTTGGGCTTAGCGTGGGCGAGCAGGTCCAGCCGATCCCACCCCCGGGCTGGGGCCGCCAGGGGCGTGGCTAGACCCAAGCCCGGGCCGGGAAGAGGGGCGGGGCTGACGCTCGGGACGTGAGCCCCGGCCACATGGCGGCCAGGGTCCCCAGGCGCAATCCAGCTTGTCTCCTGGGAAGCAACCCACAGTCTTCACGCTCCCTCAGAAGACTGTTTCGGGGCGGCTGGACCCCCACGCGCGGCCCTCTTTGGGCTTAGCGTGGGCGAGCAGGTCCAGCCGATCCCACCCCCGGGCTGGGGCCGCCAGGGGCGTGGCTAGACCCAAGCCCGGGCCGGAAGAGGGGCGGGGCTGACGCTCGGGACGTGAGCCCTGGCCACATGGCGGCCAGGGTCCCCAGGCGCAATCCAGCTTGTCTCCTGGGAAGCAACCCACAGTCTTCACGCTCCCTCAGAAGACTGTTTCGGGGCGGCTGGACCCCCACGCGCGGCCCTCTTTGGGCTTAGCGTGGGCGAGCAGGTCCAGCCGATCCCACCCCCGGGCTGGGGCCGCCAGGGGCGTGGCTAGACCCAAGCCCGGGCCGGGAAGAGGGGCGGGGCTGACTCTCTGGGACGTGAGCCCCGGCCACATGGCGGCCGGGGTCCCCAGGCGCAATCCAGCTTGTCTCCTGGGAAGCAACCCACAGTCTTCACGCTCCCTCAGAAGACAGTTTCATGGCGGCTGGACCCCCATGCGCGCCCTCTTTGGGCTTAGCGTGGGCGAGCAGGTCCAGCCGATCCCACCCCCGGGCTGGGGCCGCCAGGGGCGTGGCTAGACCCAAGCCCGGGCCGGGAAGAGGGGCGGGGCTGACGCTCTGGGACGTGAGCCCCGGCCACATGGCGGCCAGGGTCCCCAGGCGCAATCCAGCTTGTCTCCTGGGAAGCAACCCACAGTCTTCACGCTCCCTCTGAAGACTGTTTCTGGGGTGCTGGACCCCCACGCGCGGCCCTCTTTGGGCTTAGCGTGGGCAAGCAGGTCCAGCCGATCCCACCCCCGGGCTGGGGCTGCCAGGGGCGTGGCTAGACCCAAGCCCGGGCCGGGAAGAGGGGCGGGGCTGACGCTTGGGACGTGAGCCCCGGCCACATGGCGGCCGGGGTCCCCAGGCGCAATCCAGCTTGTCTCCTGGGAAGCAACCCACAGTCTTCACGCTCCCTCGGAAGACTGTTTCAGGGCGGCTGGACCCCCACGTGCGGCCCTCTTTGGGCTTAGCGTCGGCAAGCAGGTCCAGCCGATCCCACCCCCGGGCTGGGGCCGCCAGGGGCGTGGCTAGACCCAAGCCCGGGCCTGGAAGAGGGGCGGGGCTGACGCTCGGGGACGTGAGCCCCGGCCACATGGCGGCCAGGGTCCCCAGGCGCAATCCAGCTTGTCTCCTGGGAAGCAACCCACAGTCTTCACGCTCCCTCGGAAGACTGTTTCGGGGCGGCTGGACCCCCACGCGCGGCCCTCTTTGGGCTTAGCGTCGGCGAGCAGGTCCAGCGATCCCACCCCCGGGCTGGGGCCGCCAGGGGCGTGGCTAGACCCAAGCCCGGGCCGGGAAGAGGGGCGGGGCTGACGCTCGGGGACGTGAGCCCCGGCCACATGGCGGCCAGGGTCCCCAGGCGCAATCCAGCTTGTCTCTTGGGAAGCAACCCACAGTCTTCACGCTCCCTCGGAAGACTGTTTCGGGGCGGCTGGACCCCACGCGCGGCCCTCTTTGGGCTTAGCGTGGGCGAGCAGGTCCAGCGGATCCCACCCCCGGGCTGGGGCCGCCAGGGGCGTGGCTAGACCCAAGCCCGGGCCGGGAAGAGGGGCGGGGCTGACGCTCGGGGACGTGAGCCCCGGCCACATGGCGGCCAGGGTCCCCAGGCGCAATCCAGCTTGTCTCCTGGGAAGCAACCCACAGTCTTCACGCTCCCTCAGAAGACTGTTTCTGGGCGGCTGGACCCCCACGCGCGGCCCTCTTTGGGCTTAGCGTCGGCGAGCAGGTCCAGCCGATCCCACCCCCGGGCTGGGGCCGCCAGGGGCGTGGCTAGACCCAAGCCCGGGCCGGGAAGAGGGGCGGGGCTGACGCTCGGGGACGTGAGCCCCGGCCACATGGCGGCCAGGGTCCCCAGGCGCAATCCAGCTTGTCTCCTGGGAAGCAACCCACAGTCTTCACGCTCCCTCAGAAGACTGTTTCGGGGAGGGTGCACCCCCATGCGCGGCCCTCTTTGGGCTTAGCGTCGGCCAGCAGGTCCAGCCGATCCCACCCCCGGGCTGGGGCCGCCAGGGGCGTGGCTAGACCCAAGCCCGGGCCGGGAAGAGGGTCGGGGCTGACGCTCTGGGACGTGAGCCCCGGCCACATGGCGGCCGGGGTCCCCAGGCGCAATCCAGCTTGTCTCCTGGGAAGCAACCCACAATCTTCACGCTCCCTCAGAAGACTGTTTCGGGGCGGCTGGACCCCCACGCGCGGCCCTCATTGGGCTTAGCGTGGGCGAGCAGGTCCAGCTGATCCCACCCCCAGGCTGGGGCCGCCAGGGGCGTGGCTAGACCCAAGCCCGGGCCGGGAAGAGGGGCGGGGCTGATGCTCGGGGACGTGAGCCCCGGCCACATGGCGGCCGGGGTCCCCAGGCGCAATCCAGCTTGTCTCCTGGGAAGCAACCCACAGTCTTCACGCTCCCTCAGAAGACTGTTTCTGGGTGGCTGGACCCCCACGTGCGGCCCTCTTTGGGCTTAGTGTTGGCGAGCAGGTCCAGCCGATCCCACCCTGGGCTGGGGCCGCCAGGGGCGTGGCTAGACCCAAGCCCGGGCCGGGAAGAGGGGCGGGGCTGACGCTCGGGGACGTGAGCCCCGGCCACATGGCGGCCAGGGTCCCCAGGCGCAATCCAGCTTGTCTCCTGGGAAGCAACCCACAGTCTTCACGCTCCCTCAGAAGACTGTTTCGGGAGGGTGCACCCCCATGCGCGGCCCTCTTTGGGCTTAGCATCGGCGAGCAGGTCCAGCGGATCCCACCCCGGGCTGGGGCCCCCAGGGGCGTGGCTAGACCCAAGCCCGGGCCGGGAAGAGGGGCGGGGCTGACGCTCGGGGACGTGAGCCCCGGCCACATGGCGGCCGGGGTCCCCAGGCGCAATCCAGCTTGTCTCCTGGGAAGCAACCCACAGTCTTCACGCTCCCTCAGAAGACTGTTTCAGGGCGGCTGGACCCCCATGCGCGGCCCTCTTTGGGCTTAGCGTGGGCAAGCAGGTCCAGCCGATCCCACCCCCGGGCTGGGGCCGCCAGGGGCGTGGCTAGACCCAAGCCCGGGCCGGAAAGAGGGGCGGGGCTGACGCTCTGGGACGTGAGCCCCGGCCACATGGCGGCCAGGGTCCCCAGGCGCAATCCAGCTTGTCTCCTGGGAAGCAACCCACAGTCTTCACGCTCCCTCGGAAGACTGTTTCTGGGTGGCTGGACCCCCACGCGCGCCCTCTTTGGGCTTAGCGTGGGCAAGCAGGTCCAGCCGATCCCACCCCCGGGCTGGGGCCGCCAGGGGCGTGGCTAGACCCAAGCCCGGGCTGGGAAGAGGGGCGGGGCTGATGCTCGGGGACGTGAGCCCCGGCCACATGGCGGCCGGGGTCCCCAGGCGCAATCCAGCTTGTCTCCTGGGAAGCAACCCACAGTCTTCACGCTCCCTCAGAAGACTGTTTCGGGGCGGCTGGACCCCCACGTGCGGCCCTCTTTGGGCTTAGCGTCGGCAAGCAGGTCCAGCCGATCCCACCCCCGGGCTGGGGCCGTCAGGGGCGTGGCTAGACCCAAGCCCGGGCCTGGAAGAGTGCGGGGCTGACGCTCGGGGACGTGAGCCCCGGCCACATGGCGGCCAGGGTCCCCAGGCGCAATCCAGCTTGTCTCCTGGGAAGCAACCCACAGTCTTCACGCTCCCTCGGAAGACTGTTTTGGGGCGGCTGGACCCCCACGCGCCGCCCTCTTTGGGCTTAGCGTGGGCGAGCAGGTCCAGCTGATCCCACCCCCGGGCTGGGGCCGCCAGGGGCGTGGCTAGACCCAAGCCCGGGCCGGGAAGAGGGGCGGGGCTGACGCTCTTGGACGTGAGCCCCCGGACACATGGCGGCCGTGGTCCCCAGGCGCAATCCAGCTTGTCTCCTGGGAAGCAACCCACAGTCTTCACGCTCCTTCAGAAGACTGTTTCGGGGCGGCTGGACCCCCACGAGCGGCCCTCTTTGGGCTTAGCGTGGGCAAGCAGGTACAGCCGATCCCACCCCTGGGCTGGGGCCGTCAGGGGCGTGGCTAGACCCAAGCCCGGGCTGGGAAGAGGGGCGGGGCTGACGCTCGGGGACGTGAGCCCCGGCCACATGGCGGCCAGTGTCCCCAGGCGCAATCCAGCTTGTCTCCTGGGAAGCAACCCAGTCTTCACGCTCCCTCGAAAGGCTGTTTCGGGGCGGCTGGACCCCAATGCACGGCCCTCCTAGGGCTTAGCGTCGACGAGCAGGTCCAGCCGATCCCACCCCCGGGCTGGGGCCGCCAGGGGCGTGGCTAGACCCAAGCCCGGGCCGGGAAGAGGGTCGGGGCTGATGCTCGGGGACGTGAGCCCCGGCCACATGGCGGCCAGGGTCCCCAGGCGCAATCCAGCTTGTCTCCTGGGAAGCAACCCACAGTCTTCACGCTCCCTCAGAAGACTGTTTCGGGGCGGCTGGACCCCCACGTGCGGCCCTCTTTGGGCTTAGCGTGGGCGAACAGGTCCAGCCGATCCCACCCCCGGGCTGGGGCCGCCAGGGGCGTGGCTAGACCCAAGCCCGGGCCGGGAAGAGGGGCGGGGCTGACGCTCGGGGACGTGAGCCCTGGCCACATGGCGGCCGGGGTCCCCAGTTGCAATCCAGCTTGTCTCTTGGGAAGCAACCCACAGTCTTCACGCTCCCTCGGAAGACTGTTTCGGGGCGGCTGGACCTCCACGCGCGGCCCTCTTTGGGCTAAGCGTGAGCGAGCAGGTCCAGCGGATCCCACCCCCGGGCTGGGGCCGCCAGGGGCGTGGCTAGACCCAAGCCCGGGCCAGGAAGAGGGGCGGGGCTGACGCTCTTGGACGTGAGCCCTGGCCACATGGCGGCCGGGGTCCCCAGGTGCAATCCAGCTTGTCTCCTGGGAAGCAACCCACAGTCTTCACGCTCCCTCAGAAGACTGTTTCGGGGCGGCTGGACCCCCACACGCCGCCCTCTTTGGGCTTAGCGTGGGCAAGCAGGTCCAGCGGATCCCACCCCCGGGCTGGGGCTGCCAGGGGCGTGGCTAGACCCAAGCCCGGGCTGGGAAGAGTGCGGGGCTGATGCTCGGGGACGTGAGCCCCGGCCACATGGCGGCCGGGGTCCCCAGTTGCAATCCAGCTTGTCTCTTGGGAAGCAACCCAGTCTTCACGCTCCCTCGAAAGGCTGTTTCGGGGCGGCTGGACCCCAATGCACGGCCCTCCTAGGGCTTAGCGTCGCCGAGCAGGTCCAGCCGATCCCACCCCCGGGCTGGGTCCGCCAGGGGCGTGGCTAGACCCAAGCTCGGGCCGGGAAGAGGGGCGGGGCTGATGCTCGGGGACGTGAGCCCCGGCCACATGGCGGCCAGGGTCCCCAGGCGCAATCCAGCTTGTCTCCTGGGAAGCAACCCACAGTCTTCACGCTCCCTCAGAAGACACTTTTGGGGCGGCTGGACCCCCACGTGCGGCCCTCTTTGGGCTTAGCGTGGGCGAACAGGTCCAGCCGATCCCACCCCCGGGCTGGGGCCGCCAGGGGCGTGGCTAGACCCAAGCCCGGGCCGGAAAGAGGGGCGTGGCTGACGCTCGGAGACGTGAGCCCTGGCCACATGGCGGCCGGGGTCCCCAGTTGCAATCCACCTTGTCTCTTGGGAAGCAACCCACAGTCTTCACGCTCCCTCGAAAGACTGTTTCGGGGCGGCTGGACCCCCACGCGCGGCCCTCTTTGGGCTTAGCGTGGGCGAGCAGGTCCAGCCGATCCCACCCCCGGGCTGGGGCCGCCAGGGGCGTGGCTAGACCCAAGCCCGGGCCGGGAAGAGGGGCGGGGCTGACGCTCGGGGACGTGAGCCCCGGCCACATGGCGGCCAGGGTCCCCAGGCGCAATCCAGCTTGTCTCCTGGGAAGCAACCCACAGTCTTCACGCTCCCTCAGAAGACTGTTTCGGGGCGGTGGACCCCCACGCGCGGCCCTCTTTGGGCTTAGCGTGGGCAAGCAGGTACAGCCGATCCCACCCCCGGGCTGGGGCCGCCAGGGGCGTGGCTAGACCCAAGCCCGGGCCTGGAAGAGGGCGGGGCTGACGCTCGGGGACGTGAGCCCCGGCCACATGGCGGCCAGGGTCCCCAGGCGCAATCCAGCTTGTCTCCTGGGAAGCAACCCACAGTCTTCACGCTCCCTCAGAAGACTGTTTCGGGGCGGCTGGACCCCCACTGCGCGGCCCTCTTTGGGCTTAGCGTCGGCGAGCAGGTCCAGCCGATCCCACCCCCGGGCTGGGGCCGCCAGGGGCGTGGCTAGACCCAAGCCCGGGCCGGGAAGAGGGGCGGGGCTGACGCTCGGGGACGTGAGCCCCGGCCACATGGCGGCCAGGGTCCCCAGGTGCAATCCAGCTTGTCTCCTGGGAAGCAACCCACAGTCTTCACGCTCCCTCAGAAGACTGTTTCGGGGCGGCTGGACCCCCACGTGCGGCCCTCTTTGGGCTTAGCGTGGGCGAGCAGGTCCAGCCGATCCCACCCCCGGGCTGGGGCCGCCAGGGGCGTGGCTAGACCCAAGCCCGGGCCGGGAAGAGGGGCGGGGCTGACGCTCGGGGACGTGAGCCCCGGCCACATGGCGGCCAGGGTCCCCAGGCGCAATCCAGCTTGTCTCCTGGGAAGCCACCCACAGTCTTCACGCTCCCTCAGAAGACTGTTTTGGGGCGGCTGGACCCCCACGCGCGGCCCTCTTTGGGCTTAGCGTCGGCAAGCAGGTCCAGCCGATCCCACCCCCGGGCTGGGGCCGCCAGGGGCGTGGCTAGACCCAAGCCCGGGCCAGGAAGAGGGGCGGGGCTGACGCTCTGGGACGTGAGCCCCGGCCACATGGCGGCCGGGGTCCCCAGGCGCAATCCAGCTTGTCTCCTGGGAAGCAACCCACAGTCTTCACGCTCCCTCAGAAGACTGTTTCGGGGAGGGTGCACCCCCATGCGCGGCCCTCTTTGGGCTTAGCGTCGGCAAGCAGGTACAGAGGATCCCACCCCCGGGCTGGGGCCGCCAGGGGCGTGGCTAGACCCAAGCCCGGGCCAGGAAGAGGGGCGGGGCTGACGCTCTGGGACGTGAGCCCCGGCCACATGGCGGCCGGGGTCCCCAGGCGCAATCCAGCTTGTCTCCTGGGAAGCAACCCACAGTCTTCATGCTCCCTCGGAAGACTGTTTCATGGCAGGTTGGACCCCCACTCGCGGCCCTCTTTGGGCTTAGCGTGGGCGAGCAGGTCCAGCCGATCCCACCCCCGGGCTGGGGCCGCCAGGGGCGTGGCTAGACCCAAGCCCGGGCCGGGAAGAGGGGCGGGGCTGACGCTCGGGGACGTGAGCCCCGGCCACATGGCGGCCGGGGTCCCCAGGTGCAATCCAGCTTGTCTCCTGGGAAGCAACCCACAGTCTTCACGCTCCCTCGGAAGACAGTTTCATGGGGTGTGGACCTCCACGCGCGGCCCTCTTTGGGCTTAGCGTGGGCGAGCAGGTCCAGCCGATCCCACCCCCGGGCTGGGGCCGCCAGGGGCGTGGCTAGACCCAAGCCCGGGCCGGGAAGAGGGGCGGGGCTGACGCTCGGGGACGTGAGCCCCGGCCACATGGCGGCCGGGGTCCCCAGGCGCAATCCAGCTTGTCTCCTGGGAAGCAACCCACAGTCTTCACGCTCCCTCAGAAGACTGTTTCGGGGCGGCTGGACCCCCATGTGCGGCCCTCTTTGGGCTTAGTGTGGGCGAGCAGGTCCAGCCGATCCCACCCCCGGGCTGGGGCCGTCAGGGGCGTGGCTAGACCCAAGCCCGGGCTGGGAAGAGGGGCGGGGCTGACGCTCTGGGACGTGAGCCCCGGCCACATGGCGGCCGGGGTCCCCAGGCGCAATCCAGCTTGTCTCCTGGGAAGCAACCCACAGTCTTCACGCTCCCTCAGAAGACTGTTTCGGGGAGGGTGCACCCCCATGCGCGGCCCTCTTTGGGCTTAGCGTCGGCAAGCAGGTACAGAGGATCCCACCCCCGGGCTGGGGCCGCCAGGGGCGTGGCTAGACCCAAGCCCGGGCAAGGAAGAGGGGCGGGGCTGACGCTCGGGGACGTGAGCCCTGGCCACATGGCGGCCAGGGTCCCCAGGCGCAATCCAGCTTGTCTCCTGGGAAGCAACCCACAGTCTTCATGCTCCCTCGGAAGACTGTTTCGGGACGGCTGGACCCCCATGTGCGGCCCTCTTTGGGCTTAGTGTGGGCGAGCAGGTCCAGCCGATCCCATCCCCGGGCTGGGGCCGCCAGGGGCGTGGCTAGACCCAAGCCCGGGCCGGGAAGAGGGGCGGGGCTGACGCTCTGGGACGTGAGCCCCGGCCACATGGCGGCCGGGGTCCCCAGGTGCAATCCAGCTTGTCTCCTGGGAAGCAACCCACAGTCTTCACGCTCCCTCGGAAAACAATTTCATGGCGGTTGGACCCCCACGCGCGGCCCTCTTTGGGCTTAGCATCGGCGAGCAGGTCCAGCCGAACCCACCCCCGGGCTGGGGCCGCCAGGGGCGTGGCTAGAACCAAGCCCGGGCCGGGAAGAGGGGCGGGGCTGAAGCTCGGGGACGTGAGCCCCGGCCACATGGCGGCCGGGGTCCCCAGGCGCAATCCAGCTTGTCTCCTGGGAAGCAACCCACAGTCTTCACGCTCCCTCAGAAGACTGTTTCGTGGCGGCTGGACCCCCACGTGCGGCCCTCTTTGGGCTTAGCGTTGGCGAGCAGGTCCAGCCGATCCCACCCCCGGGCTGGGGCCGCCAGGGGCGTGGCTAGACCCAAGCCCGGGCCGGGAAGAGGGGCGGGGCTGACGCTCGGGGACGTGAGCCCCGGCCACATGGCGGCCAGGGTCCCGAGGCGCAATCCAGCTTGTCTCCTGGGAAGCAACCCACAGTCTTCACGCTCCCTCGGAAGACAGTTTCATGGGGTGTGGACCTCCACGCGCGGCCCTCTTTGGGCTTAGCGTGGGCGAGCAGGTCCAGCCGATCCCACCCCCGGGCTGGGGCCGCCAGGGGCGTGGCTAGACCCAAGCCCGGGCCGGGAAGAGGGGCGGGGCTGACGCTCGGGGACGTGAGCTCCGGCCACATGGCGGCCGGGGTCCCCAGGTGCAATCCAGCTTGTCTCTTGGGAAGCAACCCACAGTCTTCACGCTCCCTCAGAAGACTGTTTTGGGGCGGCTGGTCCCCCACGCGCGGCCCTCTTTGGGCTTAGCGTGGGCGAGCAGGTACAGCCGATCCCACCCCCGGGCTGGGGCTGCCAGGGGCGTGGCTAGACCCAAGCCCGGGCTGGGAAGAGGGGCGGGGCTGACGCTCTGGGACGTGAGCCCCGGCCACATGGCGGCCGGGGTCCCCAGGCGCAATCCAGCTTGTCTCCTGGGAAGCAACCCACAGTCTTCACGCTCCCTCAGAAGACTGTTTCGGGACGGCTGGACCCCCACGCGCGGCCCTCTTTGGGCTTAGCGTCGGCAAGCAGGTCCAGCGGATCCCACCCCCGGGCTGGGGCCGCCAGGGGCGTGGCTAGACCCAAGCCCGGGCCGGGAAGAGGGGCGGGGCTGACGCTCGGGGACGTGAGCCCCGGCCACATGGCGGCCAGGGTCCCCAGGCGCAATCCAGCTTGTCTCCTGGGAAGCAACCCACAGTCTTCATGCTCCCTCAGAAGACTGTTTTGGGGCGGCTGGACCCCCACGCGCGGCCCTCTTTGGGCTTAGCTGTCGGCGAGCAGGTCCAGCCGATCCCACCCCCGGGCTGGGGCCGCCAGGGGCGTGGCTAGACCCAAGCCCGGGCCGGGAAGAGGGGCGGGGCTGACGCTCTTGGACGTGAGCCCCGGCCACATGGCGGCCAGGGTCCCCAGGTGCAATCCAGCTTGTCTCCTGGGAAGCAACCCACAGTCTTCACGCTCCCTCGGAAGACAGTTTCATGGCGGCTGGACCCCCACGCGCGGCCCTCTTTGGGCTTAGCGTCGGCAAGCAGGTCCAGCCGATCCCACCCCCGGGCTGGGGCCGCCAGGGGCGTGGCTAGACCCAAGCCCGGGCCGGGAAGAGGGTCGGGGCTGATGCTCGGGGACGTGAGCCCCGGCCACATGGCGGCCAGGGTCCCCAGGCGCAATCCAGCTTGTCTCCTGGGAAGCAACCCACAGTCTTCACGCTCCCTCAGAAGACTGTTTCGGGGAGGGTGCACCCCCATGCGCGGCCCTCTTTGGGCTTAGCGTCGGCAAGCAGGTCCAGCGGATCCCACCCCCGGGCTGGGGCCGCCAGGGGCGTGGCTAGACCCAAGCCCGGGCGGGAAGGGGGGCGGGGCTGACGCTCTGGGACGTGAGCCCCGGCCACATGGCGGCCAGGGTCCCCAGGCGCAATCCAGCTTGTCTCCTGGGAAGCAACCCACAGTCTTCACGCTCCCTCGGAAGACTGTTTCGGGACGGCTGGACCCCCACGTGCGGCCCTCTTTGGGCTTAGCGTGGGCGAGCAGGTCCAGCCGATCCCACCCCCGGGCTGGGGCCGCCAGGGGCGTGGCTAGACCCAAGCCCGGGCCGGGAAGAGGGGCGGGGCTGACGCTCTGGGACGTGAGCCCCGGCCACATGGCGGCCAGGGTCCCCAGGCGCAATCCAGCTTGTCTCCTGGGAAGCAACCCACAGTCTTCACGCTCCCTCGGAAAACAGTTTCATGGCGGTTGGACCCCCACGCGCGGCCCTCTTTGGGCTTAGCGTGGGCGAGCAGGTCCAGCCGATCCCACCCCCGGGCTGGGGCCGCCAGGGGCGTGGCTAGACCCAAGCCCGGGCCGGGAAGAGGGGCGGGGCTGACGCTCGGGACGTGAGCCCGGCCACATGGCGGCCAGGGTCCCCAGGCGCAATCCAGCTTGTCTCCTGGGAAGCAACCCACAGTCTTCACGCTCCCTCAGAAGACTGTTTCGGGGAGGGTGCACCCCCACGCGCGGCCCTCTTTGGGCTTAGCGTGGGCGAGCAGGTCCAGCCGATCCCACCCCCGGGCTGGGGCCGCCAGGGGCGTGGCTAGACCCAAGCCCGGGCTGGGAAGAGGGGCGGGGCTGACGCTCGGGGACGTGAGCCCCGGCCACATGGCGGCCAGGGTCCCCAGGCGCAATCCAGCTTGTCTCCTGGGAAGCAACCCACAGTCTTCACGCTCCCTCAGAAGACTGTTTCGGGGAGGGTGCACCCCCATGCGCGGCCCTCTTTGGGCTTAGCGTCGGCAAGCAGGTCCAGCCGATCCCACCCCCGGGCTGGGGCCGCCAGGGGCGTGGCTAGACCCAAGCCCGGGCCGGGAAGAGGGGCGGGGCTGACGCTCGGGACGTGAGCCCGGCCACATGGCGGCCGGGGTCCCCAGGCGCAATCCAGCTTGTCTCCTGGGAAGCAACCCACAGTCTTCACGCTCCCTCAGAAGACAGTTTCATGGCGGCTGGACCCCCACGCGCGGCCCTCCTTGGGCTTAGCGTGGGCGAGCAGGTCCAGCCGATCCCACCCCCGGGCTGGGGCCGCCAGGGGCGTGGCTAGACCCAAGCCCGGGCCGGGAAGAGGGGCGGGGCTGACGCTCTGGGACGTGAGCCCCGGCCACATGGCGGCCAGGGTCCCCAGGCGCAATCCAGCTTGTCTCCTGGGAAGCAACCCACAGTCTTCACGCTCCCTCAGAAGACTGTTTCGGGCGGCTGGACCCCCACGCGCGGCCCTCTTTGGGCTTAGCGTGGGCGAGCAGGTCCAGCCGATCCCACCCCCGGGCTGGGGCCGCCAGGGGCGTGGCTAGACCCAAGCCCGGGCCGGGAAGAGGGGCGGGGCTGACGCTCTGGGACGTGAGCCCCGGCCACATGGCGGCCAGGGTCCCCAGGCGCAATCCAGCTTGTCTCCTGGGAAGCAACCCACAGTCTTCACGCTCCCTCGGAAGACTGTTTTGGGGCGGCTGGACCCCCACGCGCGGCCCTCTTTGGGCTTAGCGTGGGCAAGCAGGTCCAGCCGATCCCACCCCCGGGCTGGGGCCGCCAGGGGCGTGGCTAGACCCAAGCCCGGGCCGGGAAGAGGGGCGGGGCTGACGCTCGGGCACGTGAGCCCCGGCCACATGGCGGCCGGGGTCCCCAGGCGCAATCCAGCTTGTCTCTTGGGAAGCAACCCACAGTCTTCACGCTCCCTCAGAAGACTGTTTCGGGGCGGCTGGACCCCCACGCGCGGCCCTCTTTGGGCTTAGCGTGGGCGAGCAGGTCCAGCCGATCCCACCCCCGGGCTGGGGCCGCCAGGGGCGTGGCTAGACCCAAGCCCGGGCCGGGAAGAGGGGCGGGGCTGACGCTCGGGGACGTGAGCCCCGGCCACATGGCGGCCAGGGTCCCCAGGCGCAATCCAGCTTGTCTCCTGGGAAGCAACCCACAGTCTTCACGCTCCCTCAGAAGACTGTTTCGGGCGGCTGGACCCCCACGTGCTGCCCTCTTTGGGCTTAGCGTTGGCGAGCAGGTCCAGCCGATCCCACCCCCGGGCTGGGGCCGCCAGGGGCGTGGCTAGACCCAAGCCCGGGCCGGGAAGAGGGGCGGGGCTGACGCTCTTGGACGTGAGCCCCGGCCACATGGCGGCCAGGGTCCCCAGGCGCAATCCAGCTTGTCTCCTGGGAAGCAACCCACAGTCTTCACGCTCCCTCAGAAGACTGTTTCGTGGGGGTGGACCCCCACGCGCGGCCCTCTTTGGGCTTAGCGTGGGCAAGCAGGTCCAGCCGATCCCACCCCCGGGCTGGGGCCGCCAGGGGCGTGGCTAGACCCAAGCCCGGGCCGGGAAGAGGGGCGGGGCTGACGCTCGGGACGTGAGCCCGGCCACATGGCGGCCAGGGTCCCCAGGCGCAATCCAGCTTGTCTCTTGGGAAGCAACCCACAGTCTTCACGCTCCCTCGGAAGACTGTTTTGGGGCGGCTGGACCCCCACGAGCGGCCCTCTTTGGGCTTAGCGTGGGCAAGCAGGTACAGCCGATCCCACCCCCGGGCTGGGGCCGCCAGGGGCGTGGCTAGACCCAAGCCCGGGCCGGGAAGAGGGGCGGGGCTGATGCTCGGGGACGTGAGCCCCGGCCACATGGCGGCCAGGGTCCCCAGGCGCAATCCAGCTTGTCTCTTGGGAAGCAACCCACAGTCTTCACGCTCCCTCGAGAAGACTGTTTCGGGGCGGCTGGACCCCACGCGCGGCCCTCTTAGGGCTTAGCGTGGGCGAGCAGGTCCAGCCGATCCCACCCCCGGGCTGGGGCCGCCAGGGGCGTGGCTAGACCCAAGCCCGGGCCGGGAAGAGGGGCGGGGCTGACGCTCGGGGACGTGAGCCCCGGCCACTGGCGGCCGGGTCCCCAGGCGCAATCCAGCTTGTCTCCTGGGAAGCAACCCACAGTCTTCACGCTCCCTCAGAAGACTGTTTCGGGGAGGTGGCACCCCCATGCGCGCCCTCTTTGGGCTTAGCGTCGGCAAGCAGGTACAGCCGATCCCACCCCCGGGCTGGGGCCGCCAGGGGCGTGGCTAGACCCAAGCCCGGGCCGGGAAGAGGGCGGGGCTGACGCTCGGGGACGTGAGCCCCGGCCACATGGCGGCCAGGGTCCCCAGGCGCAATCCAGCTTGTCTCCTGGGAAGCAACCCACAGTCTTCACGCTCCCTCAGAAGACTGTTTCGGGGCGGCTGGACCCCCACGAGCGGCCCTCTTTGGGCTTAGCGTGGGCAAGCAGGTCCAGCCGATCCCACCCCCGGGCTGGGGCCGCCAGGGGCGTGGCTAGACCCAAGCCCGGGCCGGGAAGAGGGGCGGGGCTGACGCTCGGGACGTGAGCCCGGCCACATGGCGGCCAGGGTCCCCAGGCGCAATCCAGCTTGTCTCTGGGAAGCAACCCACAGTCTTCACGCTCCCTCAGAAGACTGTTTCAGGGCGGCTGGACCCCACGCGCGGCCCTCTTTGGGCTTAGTGTCGGCGAGCAGGTCCAGCCGATCCCACCCCCGGGCTGGGGCCGCCAGGGGCGTGGCTAGACCCAAGCCCGGGCCGGGAAGAGGGGCGGGGCTGACGCTCGGGGACGTGAGCCCCGGCCACATGGCGGCCAGGGTCCCCAGGCGCAATCCAGCTTGTCTCCTGGGAAGCAACCCACAGTCTTCACGCTCCCTCAGAAGACTGTTTCGGGGCGGCTGGACCCCCACGTGCGGCCCTCTTTGGGCTTAGTGTGGGCGAGCAGGTCCAGCCGATCCCACCCCCGGGCTGGGGCCGCCAGGGGCGTGGCTAGACCCAAGCCCGGGCCGGGAAGAGGGGCGGGGCTGACGCTCGGGGACGTGAGACCTGGCCACATGGCGGCCGGGGTCCCCAGGCGCAATCCAGCTTGTCTCCTGGGAAGCAACCCACAGTCTTCACGCTCCCTCAGAAGACTGTTTCGGGGAGGGTGCACCCCCATGCGCGCCCTCTTTGGGCTTAGCGTCGGCAAGCAGGTCCAGCCGATCCCACCCCCGGGCTGGGGCCGCCAGGGGCGTGGCTAGACCCAAGCCCGGGCCAGGAAGAGGGGCGGGGCTGACGCTCGGGGACGTGAGCCCCGGCCACATGGCGGCCGGGTCCCCAGGCGCAATCCAGCTTGTCTCCTGGGAAGCAACCCACAGTCTTCACGCTCCCTCAGAAGACAGTTTCAGGGCGGCTGGACCCCACGCAACGCCCTCCTTGGGCTTAGCATGGGCGAGCAGGTCCAGCCGATCCCACCCCCTGGCTGGGGCCGCCAGGGGCATGGCTAGACCCAAGCCCGGGCCGGGAAGAGGGGCGGGGCTGACGCTCTTGGACGTGAGCCCCGGCCACATGGCGGCCAGGGTCCCCAGGCGCAATCCAGCTTGTCTCCTGGGAAGCAACCCACAGTCTTCACGCTCCCTCGGAAGACTGTTTCATGGGGGTGGACCCCACGCGCGGCCCTCTTTGGGCTTAGCGTCGGCGAGCAGGTCCAGCCGATCCCACCCCCGGGCTGGGGCCGCCAGGGGCGTGGCTAGACCCAAGCCCGGGCCGGGAAGAGGGGCGGGGCTGACGCTCGGGACGTGAGCCCCGGCCACATGGCGGCCAGGGTCCCCAGGCGCAATCCAGCTTGTCTCCTGGGAAGCAACCCACAGTCTTCACGCTCCCTCGGAAGACTGTTTTGGGGCGGCTGGACCCCCACGCGCGGCCCTCTTTGGGCTTAGCGTGGGCGAGCAGGTCCAGCCGATCCCACCCCCGGGCTGGGGCCGCCAGGGGCGTGGCTAGACCCAAGCCCGGGCCGGGAAGAGGGGCGGGGCTGACGCTCGGGGACGTGAGCCCCGGCCACATGGCGGCCAGTGTCCCCAGGCGCAATCCAGCTTGTCTCCTGGGAAGCAACCCACAGTCTTCACGCTCCCTCGGAAGACTGTTTCGGGGAGGGTGCACCCCCACGTGCGGCCCTCTTTGGGCTTAGCGTGGGCGAGCAGGTCCAGCCGATCCCACCCCCGGGCTGGGGCCGCCAGGGGCGTGGCTAGACCCAAGCCCGGGCCGGGAAGAGGGGCGGGGCTGACGCTCGGGGACGTGAGCCCCGGCCACATGGCGGCCGGGGTCCCCAGGCGCAATCCAGCTTGTCTCCTGGGAAGCAACCCACAGTCTTCACGCTCCCTCAGAAGACTGTTTCGGGGAGGGTGCACCCCCATGCGCGGCCCTCTTTGGGCTTAGCGTCGGCAAGCAGGTACAGAGGATCCCACCCCGGGCTGGGGCCGCCAGGGGCGTGGCTAGACCCAAGCCCGGGCCGGGAAGAGGGGCGGGGCTGACGCTCGGGGACGTGAGCCCGGCCACATGGCGGCCGGGGTCCCCAGGCGCAATCCAGCTTGTCTCCTGGGAAGCAACCCACAGTCTTCACGCTCCCTCAGAAGACTGTTTCGTGGCGGCTGGACCCCTACGTGCGGCCCTCTTTGGGCTTAGCGTCGGCGAGCAGGTCCAGCCGATCCCACCCCCGGGCTGGGGCCGCCAGGGGCGTGGCTAGACCCAAGCCCGGGCCGGGAAGAGGGGCGGGGCTGACGCTCGGGGACGTGAGCCCCGGCCACATGGCGGCCAGGGTCCCCAGGCGCAATCAAGCTTCTCTCCTGGGAAGCAACCCACAGTCTTCACGCTCCCTCAGAAGACTGTTTCGGGGAGGGTGCACCCCCATGCGCAGCCCTCTTTGGGCTTAGCGTCGGCAAGCAGATACAGCCAATCCCACCCCCGAACTGGGGCCGTCAGGGGCGTGGCTAAACACAAGCCCGGGCCGGGAAGAGGGCGGGGCTGACGCTCGGGAACGTGTGCCACGGCCACATGGCGGCCAGGGTCCCCAGGCGCAATCCAGCTTGTCTCCTGGGAAGCAACCCACAGTCTTCACGCTCCCTCAGAAGACTGTTTCGGGGAGGGTGCACCCCCATGCGCGGCCCTCTTTGGGCTTAGCGTCGGCAAGCAGGTCCAGCTGATCCCACCACCGGGCTGGCGCCGCCAGGGGCGTGGCTAGACCCAAGCGCGGGCTGGGAAGAGGGGCGGGGCTGACGCTCTGGGACGTGAGCCCCGGCCACATGGCGGCCAGGGTCCCCAGGCGCAATCCAGCTTGTCTCCTGGGAAGCAACCCACAGTCTTCACGCTCCCTCGGAAGACTGTTTCGGGGCGGCTGGACCCCCACGAGAGGCCCTCTTTGGGCTTACCGTGGGCAAGCAGGTCCAGCCGATCCCACCCCCGGGCTGGGGCTGCCAGGGGCGTGGCTAGACCCAAGCCCGGGCCGGGAAGAGGGGCGGGGCTGACGCTCGGGGACGTGAGCCCCGGCCACATGGCGGCCAGGGTCCCCAGGCGCAATCCAGCTTGTCACTTTGGAAGCCACCCACAGTCTTCACGCTCCCTCGGAAGACTGTTTCAGGGCGGCTTGACCCCCACGCGCGGCCCTCTTTGGGCTTAGTGTCGACGAGCAGGTCCAGCAGATCCCACCCCCGGGGCTGGGGCCGCCAGGGGCGTGGCTAGACCCAAGACCGGGCCGGGAAGAGGGGCGGGGCTGACGCTCGGGGAAGTGAGCCCCGGCCACATGACGGCCAGTGTCCCCAGGCGCAATCCATCTTGTCTCCTGGGAAGCAACCCACAGTCTTCACGCTCCCTCAGAAGACTGTTTCGGGGCGGCTGGACCCCCACGTGCGGCCCTCTTTGGGCTTAGCGTCGGCGAGCAGGTCCAGCCGATCCCACCCCCGGGCTGGCGCCGCCAGGGGCATGGCTAGACCCAAGCCCGGGCCGGGAAGAGGGTCGGGGCTGACACTCGGGGATGTGAGCCCCGGCCACATGACGGCCAGTGTCCCCAGGCGCAATCCATCTTGTCTCCTGGGAAGCAACCCACAGTCTTCACGCTCCCTCGGAAGACTGTTTCGGGGCGGCTGGACCCCCACGTGCGGCCCTCTTTGGGCTTAGCGTGGGCGAGCAGGTCCAGCCGATCCCACCCCCGGGCTGGGGCCGCCAGGGGCGTTGCTAGACCCAAGCCCGGGCAAGGAAGAGGGGCGGGGCTGACGCTCTGGGACGTGAGCCCCGGCCACATGGCGGCCGGGGTCCCAGGCGCAATCCAGCTTGTCTCCTGGGAAGCAACCCACAGTCTTCACGCTCCCTCAGAAGACTGTTTCGGGGAGGGTGCACCCCCATGCGCGGCCCTCTTTGGGCTTAGAGTGGGCGAGCATGTACAGAGGATCCCACCCCTGGGCTGGGGCCGCCGGGGGCGTGGCTAGACCCAAGCCCGGGCCAGGAAGAGGGGCGGGGCTGACGCTCTTGGACGTGAGCCCCGGCCACATGGCGGCCGGGGTCCCCAGGTGCAATCCACCTTGTCTCCTGGGAAGCAACCCACAGTCTTCACGCTCCCTCGGAAAACAATTTCATGGCGGTTGGACCCCCACGCGGGGCCCTCTTTAGGCTTAGCATGGGCGAGCAGGTACAGCCGATCCCACCCCAGGGCTGGGGCCGTCAGGGGCGTGGCTAGACCCAAGCCCGGGCCTGGAAGAGGGCGGGGCTGACGCTCGGGAACTTGTGCCACTGCCACATGGCGGCCAAGGTCCCCAGGTGCAATCCAGCTTGTCTCTTGGGAAGCCACCCACAGTCTTCACGGTCCCTCAGAAGACTGTTTCGGGCGGCTGGTCCCCCACGCGCGGCCCTCTTTGGGCTTAGCGTGGGCGAGCAGGTACAGCCGATCCCACCCCCAGGCTGGGGCAGCCAGCGGCGTGGCTAGACCCAAGCCCGGGCCGGGAAGAGGGGCGGGGCTGACGCTCGGGGACGTGAGCCCCGGCCACATGGGGGCCGGCGTCCCCAGGTGCAATCCAGCTTGTCTCTTGGGAAGCAACCCACAGTCTTCATGCTCCCTTGGAAGACTGCTTTGGGGCGGCTGGACCCCCACGCGGGGCCCTCTTTAGGCTTAGCATGGGCGAGCAGGTACAGCCGATCCCACCCCTGGGCTGGGGACGTCAGGGGCGTGGCTAGACCCAAGCCCGGGCCGGGAAGAGGGGCGAGGCTGACGCTCGGGGACGTGAGCCCCGGCCACATGGCGGTCGGGGTCCCCAGGCGCAATCAAGCTTGTCTCCTGGGAAGCAACCCACAGTCTTCACGCTCCCTCAGAAGAAGGTTTCGGGGAGGGTGCACCCCCATGCGCGGCCCTCTTTGGGCTTAGCGTCGGCAAGCAGGTACAGAGGATCCCACCCCCGGGCTGGGGCTGCCAGGGGCGTGGCTAGACCCAAGCCCGGGCCAGGAAGAGGGGCGGGGCTGACGCTCTTGGACGTGAGCCCCGGCCACATGGCGGCCGGGGTCCCCAGGTGCAATCCAGCTTGTCTCCTGGGAAGCAACCCACAGTCTTCACGCTCCCTCGGAAGACTGTTTCGGGGCGGCTGGACCCCCACGCGCCGCCCTCTTTGGGCTTAGCGTGGGCGAGCAGGTCCATCTGATCCCACCCCCAAACTGGGCCGCCAGGGGCGTGGCTAGACCAAAGCCCGGGCCGGGAAGAGGGGCGGGGCTGAAGCTCGGGGACGTGAGCCCCGGCCACATGGCGGCCGGAGTCCCCAGGTGCAATCCAGCTTGTCTCCTGGGAAGCAACCCACAGTCTTCACGCTCCCTCAAAAGACTGTTTCGTGGCGGCTGGACCCCTACGTGCGGCCCTCTTTGGGCTTAGCGTGGGCGAGCAGGTCCAGCCGATCCCACCCCCGGGCTGGGGCCGCCAGGGGCGTGGCTAGACCCAAGCCCTGGCCGGGAAGAGGGGCGGGGCTGACGCTCGGGGATTGAGCCCCGGCCACATGGCGGCCAGGGTCCCCAGCCGCAATCAAGCTTGTCTCCTGGGAAGCAACCCACAGTCTTCACGCTCCCTCAGAAGACTGTTTCGGGGCGGCTGGACCCCCACGTGAGGCCCTCTTTGGGCTTAGAGTCGGCAAGCAGGTCCAGCGGATCCCACCCCCGGGCTGGGGCCGCCAGGGGCGTGGCTAGACCCAAGCCCGGGCCGGGTAGAGGGGCGGGGCTGACGCTCGGGGACGTGAGCCCCGGCCACATGGCGGTCGGGGTCCCCAGGCGCAATCCAGCTTGTCTCCTGGGAAGCAATCCACAGTCTTCACGCTCCCTCAGAAGACGGTTTCTGGGAGGGTGCACCCCCATGCGCGGCCCTCTTTGGGCTTAGCATCGGCAAGCAGGGACAGAGGATCCCACCCCCGGGCTGGGGCCGCCAGGGGCGTGGCTAGACCCAAGCCCAGGCAAGGAAGAGGGGCGGGGCTGACGCTTGGGGACGTGAGCCCCGGCCACATGGCGGCCAGGGTCCCCAGGCGCAATCCAGCTTGTCTCCTGGGAAGCAACCCACAGTCTTCACGCTCCCTCGGAAGACAGTTTCATGGCGGCTGGACCCCACGCACCGCCCTCCTTGGGCTTAGCATGGGCGAGCAGGTCCAGCCAATCCCACCCCCGGGATGGGTCCGCCAGGGGCGTGGCTAGACCCAAGCCCGGGCCTGGAAGAGGGGCGGGGCTGACGCTCTTGGACGTGAGCCCCGGCCACATGGCGGCCGGGGTCCCCAGGCGCAATCCAGCTTGTCTCCTGGGAAGCAACCCACAGTCTTCACATTCCCTCAGAAGACTGTTTCAGGGCGGCTGGACCCCCACGCGCGGCCCTCTTTGGGCTTAGCGTCGGCGAGCAGGTCCAACCGATCCAACCCCCGGGCTGGGGCCGTCAGGGGCGTGGCTAGACCCAAGCCCGGGCTGGGAAGAGGGGCGGGGCTGACGCTCGGGGACGTGAGCCCCGGCCACATGGCGGCCAGGGTCCCCAGGCGCAATCCATCTTGTCTCCTGGGAAGCAACCCACAGTCTTCACGCTCCCTCAGAAGGCTGTTTCGTGGCGGCTGGACCCCCACGCGCCGCCCTCTTTGGGCTTAGCGTGGGCGAGCATGTCCAGCCGATCCCACCCCCGGGCTGGGGCCGCCAGGGGCGTGGCTAGACCCAAGCCCGGGCCGGGAAGAGGGGCGGGGCTGACGCTCTTGGACGTGAGCCCCGGACACATGGCGGCCGTGGTCCCCAGGCGCAATCCAGCTTGTCTCCTGGGAAGCAACCCACAGTCTTCACGCTCCCTCGGAAGACTGTTTTGGGGCAGCTGGACCCCCACGAGCGGCCCTCTTTGGGCTTAGCATGGGCAAGCAGGTACAGAGGATCCCACCCCCGGGCTGGGGCCGCCAGGGGCGTGGCTAGACCCAAGCCCGGGCCGGAAAGAGGGGCGGGGCTGATGCTCGGGGACGTGAGCCCTGGCCACATGGCGGCCGGGGTCCCCAGTTGCAATCCAGCTTGTCTCTTGGGAAGCAACCCACAGTCTTCACGCTCCCTCAGAAGACTGTTTCATGGGGTGTGGACCCCCACGCGCGGCCCTCTTTGGGCTTAGCGTCGGCAAGCAGGTCCAGCCGATCCCACCCCCGGGCTGGGGCCGCCAGGGGCGTGGCTAGACCCAAGCCCGGGCCGGGAAGAGGGGCGGGGCTGACGCTCGGGAACGTGAGCCCCGGCCACATGGCGGCCGGGGTCCCCAGGCGCAATCCAGCTTGTCTCTTGGGAAGCAACCCACAGTCTTCACGCTCCCTCAGAAGACTGTTTCGGGGCGGCTGGACCCCCACGCGCGGCCCTCTTTGGGCTTAGCGTCGGCAAGCAGGTCCAGCCGATCCCACCCCGGGCTGGGGCCGCCAGGGGCGTGGCTAGACCCAAGCCCGGGCCGGGAAGAGGGGCGGGGCTGACGCTCGGGGACGTGAGCCCCGGCCACATGGCGGCCAGGGTCCCCAGGCGCAATCCAGCTTGTCTCCTGGGAAGCAACCCACAGTCTTCACGCTCCCTCGAAGACTGTTTCGGGGCGGCTGGACCCCACTGCGCGGCCCTCTTGGGCTTAGCGTCGGCGAGCAGGTCCAGCGGATCCCACCCCCGGGCTGGGTCCGCCAGGGGCGTGGCTAGACCCAAGCCCGGGCCGGGAAGAGGGGCGGGGCTGACGCTCGGGGACGTGAGCCCCGGCCACATGGCGGCCAGGGTCCCCAGGCGCAATCCAGCTTGTCTCCTGGGAAGCAACCCACAGTCTTCACGCTCCCTCGAAGACTGTTTCGGGGCGGCTGGACCCCACGCACGGCCCTCTTGGGCTTAGCGTCGGCGAGCAGGTCCAGCCGATCCCACCCCCGGGCTGGGTCCGCCAGGGGCGTGGCTAGACCCAAGCCCGGGCCGGGAAGAGGGGCGGGGCTGACGCTCTGGGACGTGAGCCCCGGCCACATGGCGGCCGGGTCCCCAGGCGCAATCCAGCTTGTCTCCTGGGAAGCAACCCACAGTCTTCACGCTCCCTCAGAAGACTGTTTCGGGCGGCTGGACCCCACGCGCGGCCCTCTTTGGGCTTAGCGTCGGCGAGCAGGTCCAGCCGATCCCACCCCCGGGCTGGGGCCGCCAGGGGCGTGGCTAGACCCAAGCCCGGGCCGGGAAGAGGGGCGGGGCTGACGCTCGGGGACGTGAGCCCCGGCCACATGGCGGCCAGGGTCCCCAGGCGCAATCCAGCTTGTCTCCTGGGAAGCAACCCACAGTCTTCACGCTCCCTCAGAAGACTGTTTCGGGGCGGCTGGACCCCCATGCGCGGCCCTCTTTGGGCTTAGCGTCGGCAAGCAGGTCCAGCCGATCCCACCCCCGGGCTGGGGCCGCCAGGGGCGTGGCTAGACCCAAGCCCGGGCCGGGAAGAGGGGCGGGGCTGACGCTCGTGGACGTGAGCCCCGGCCACATGGCGGCCAGGGTCCCCAGGCGCAATCCAGCTTGTCTCCTGGGAAGCAACCCACAGTCTTCACGCTCCCTCAGAAGACTGTTTCTGGGGCGGCTGGACCCCCACGCGCGGCCCTCTTTGGGCTTAGCATCGGCGAGCAGGTCCAGCCGATCCCACCCCCGGGCTGGGGCCGCCAGGGGCGTGGCTAGACCCAAGCCCGGGCCGGGAAGAGGGGCGGGGCTGACGCTCGGGGACGTGAGCCCGGCCACATGGCGGCCAGGGTCCCCAGGCGCAATCCAGCTTGTCTCCTGGGAAGCAACCCACAGTCTTCACGCTCCCTCAGAAGACTGTTTCGGGGAGGCTGGACCCCCATGCGCGGCCCTCTTTGGGCTTAGCGTCGGCGAGCAGGTACAGCCGATCCCACCCCCGGGCTGGGGCCGCCAGGGGCGTGGCTAGACCCAAGCCCGGGCCGGGAAGAGGGGCGGGGCTGATGCTCGGGAACGTGAGCCCCGGCCACATGGCGGCCGGGGTCCCCAGGCGCAATCCAGCTTGTCTCCTGGGAAGCAACCCACAGTCTTCACGCTCCCTCAGAAGACTGTTTCGGGGAGGGTGCACCCCCATGCGCGGCCCTCTTTGGGCTTAGCATCGGCGAGCAGGTCCAAGCCGATCCCACCCCCGGGCTGGGGCCGCCAGGGGCGTGGCTAGACCCAAGCCCGGGCCGGGAAGAGGGGCGGGGCTGACGCTCTGGGACGTGAGCCCCGGCCACATGGCGGCCAGGGTCCCCAGGCGCAATCCAGCTTGTCTCCTGGGAAGCAACCCACAGTCTTCACGCTCCCTCGGAAGACTGTTTCAGGGCGGCTGGACCCCCACGCGCCGCCCTCTTTGGGCTTAGCGTGGGCGAGCAGGTCCAGCCGATCCCACACCAGGGCTGGGGCCGTCAGGGGCGTGGCTAGACCCAAGCCCGGGCCGGGAAGAGGGGCGGGGCTGACGCTCGGGGACGTGAGCCCCGGCCACATGGCGGCCAGGGTCCCCAGGCGCAATCCAGCTTGTCTCCTGGGAAGCAACCCACAGTCTTCACGCTCCCTCGGAAGACTGTTTCATGGCGGCTGGACCCCACGCGCGGCCCTCTTGGGCTTAGCGTGGGCGAGCAGGTCCAGCCGATCCCACCCCCGGGCTGGGGCCGCCAGGGGCGTGGCTAGACCCAAGCCCGGGCCGGGAAGAGGGGCGGGGCTGACGCTCGTGGACGTGAGCCCCGGCCACATGGCGGCCGGGGTCCCCAGGCGCAATCCAGCTTGTCTCCTGGGAAGCAACCCACAGTCTTCACGCTCCCTCAGAAGACTGTTTCGGGGCGGCTGGACCCCCACGCGCGGCCCTCTTTGGGCTTAGCGTCGGCGAGCAGGTCCAGCGGATCCCACCCCCGGGCTGGGGCCGCCAGGGGCGTGGCTAGACCCAAGCCCGGGCCGGGAAGAGGGGCGGGGCTGACGCTCTGGGACGTGAGCCCCGGCCAAATGGCGGCCGGGTCCCCAGGCGCAATCCAGCTTGTCTCCTGGGAAGCAACCCACAGTCTTCACGCTCCCTCGGAAGACTGTTTCTGGGCGGCTGGACCCCCACGCGCGGCCCTCTTTGGGCTTAGCGTGGGCGAGCAGGTCCAGCCGATCCCACCCCCGGGCTGGGGCCGCCAGGGGCGTGGCTAGACCCAAGCCCGGGCCGGGAAGAGGGGCGGGGCTGACGCTCGGGGACGTGAGCCCCGGCCACATGGCGGCCGGGGTCCCCAGGCGCAATCCAGCTTGTCTCCTGGGAAGCAACCCACAGTCTTCACGCTCCCTCGGAAGACTGTTTCGGGGGGCTGGACCCCCACGCGCGGCCCTCTTTGGGCTTAGCATGGGCAAGCAGGTACAGCCGATCCCACCCCCGGGCTGGGGCCGCCAGGGGCATGGCTAGACCCAAGCCCGGGCCTGGAAGAGGGGCGGGGCTGACGCTCGGGACGTGGCCCCGGCCACATGGCGGCCAGGGTCCCCAGGCGCAATCCAGCTTGTCTCTTGGGAAGCAACCCACAGTCTTCACGCTCCCTCAGAAGACTGTTTCGGGGCGGCTGGACCCCCACGTGCTGCCCTCTTTGGGCTTAGCGTCGGCGAGCAGGTCCAGCCGATCCCACCCCCGGGCTGGGGCCGCCAGGGGCGTGGCTAGACCCAAGCCCGGGCCGGGAAGAGGGGCGGGGCTGACGCTCGGGGACGTGAGCCCCGGCCACATGGCGGCCAGGGTCCCCAGGCGCAATCCAGCTTGTCTCCTGGGAAGCAACCCACAGTCTTCACGCTCCCTCGGAAGACTGTTTCGGGGCGGCTGGACCCCCACGCGCGGCCCTCTTTGGGCTTAGCGTGGGCGAGCAGGTCCAGCCGATCCCACCCCCGGGCTGGGGCCGCCAGGGGCGTGGCTAGACCCAAGCCCGGGCCGGGAAGAGGGGCGGGGCTGACGCTCGGGACGTGAGCCCCGGCCACATGGCGGCCAGGGTCCCCAGGTGCAATCCACCTTGTCTCCTGGGAAGCAACCCACAGTCTTCACGCTCCCTCAGAAGACTGTTTCGGGGCGGCTGGACCCCCACGAGTGGCCCTCTTTGGGCTTAGCGTCGGCAAGCAGGTACAGCGGATCCCACCCCCGGGCTGGGGCCGCCAGGGGCGTGGCTAGACCCAAGCCCGGGCTGGGAAGAGGGGCGGGGCTGACGCTCGGGGACGTGAGCCCCGGCCACATGGCGGCCAGGGTCCCCAGGCGCAATCCAGCTTGTCTCCTGGGAAGCAACCCACAGTCTTCACGCTCCCTCAGAAGACTGTTTTGGGGCGGCTGGACCCCCATGCGCGGCCCTCTTTGGGCTTAGCGTCGGCGAGCAGGTACAGCCGATCCCACCCCCGGGCTGGGGCCGCCAGGGGCGTGGCTAGACCCAAGCCTGGGCCGGGAAGAGGGGCGGGGCTGATGCTCGGGAACGTGAGCCCCGGCCACATGGCGGCTGGGGTCCCCAGGTGCAATCCAGCTTGTCTCTTGGGAAGCAACCCACAGTCTTCACGCTCCCTCAGAAGACTGTTTCGGGGAGGGTGCACCCCCATGCGCGGCCCTCTTTGGGCTTAGCATCGGCCAGCAGGTCCAACCGATCCCACCCCCGGGCTGGGGCCGCCAGGGGCGTGGCTAGACCCAAGCCCGGGCCGGGAAGAGGGGCGGGGCTGACGCTCGGGGATGTGAGCCCCGGCCATAAGGCGGCCAGGGTCCCCAGGCGCAATCCAGCTTGTCTCCTGGGAAGCAACCCACAGTCTTCACGCTTCCTCGGTAGACTGTTTTAGGGCGGCTGGACCCCCACGCGCCGCCCTCTTTGGGCCCAGTGTGGGCGAGCAGGTCCAGCCGATCCCACCCCAGGGCTGGGGCCGCCAGGGGCGTGGCTAGACCCAAGCCCGGGCCGGGAAGAGGGCGGGGCTGACGCTCGGGGACGTGAGCCCCGGCCACATGGCGGCCAGGGTCCCCAGGCGCAATCCAGCTTGTCTCCTGGGAAGCAACCCACAGTCTTCACGCTCCCTCGGAAGACAGTTTCATGGCGGCTGGACCCCACGCACCGCCCTCCTTGGGCTTAGCATGGGCGAGCAGGTCCAGCCAATCCCACCCCCGGGATGGGTCCGCCAGGGGCGTGGCTAGACCCAAGCCCGGGCCGGGAAGAGGGGCGGGGCTGACGCTCTTGGACGTGAGCCCCGGCCACATGGAGGCCGGGGTCCCCAGGCGCAATCCAGCTTGTCTCCTGGGAAGCAACCCACAGTCTTCACGCTCCCTCGGTAGACTGTTTTTGGGCGGCTGGACCCCCACGCGCCGACCTCTTTGGGCTTAGCGTGGGCGAGCATGTCCAGCCGATCCCACCCCCGGGCTGGGGCCACCAGGGGCGTGGCTAGACCCAAGCCCGGGCCGGAAAGAGGGGCGGGGCTGATGCTCGGGGACGTGAGCCCTGGCCACATGGCGGCCGGGGTCCCCAGTTGCAATCCAGCTTGTCTCTTGGGAAGCAACCCACAGTCTTCACGCTCCCTCAGAAGACTGTTTCGGGGAGGGTGCACCCCCATGCGGGGCCCTCTTTGGGCTTAGCATCGGCAAGCAGGTACAGCCGATCCCACCCCCGGGCTGGGGCCGTCAGGGGCGTGGCTAGACCCAAGCCCGGGCCTGGAATTGGGGCGGGGCTGACGCTCGGGGATGTGAGCCCCGGCCACATGGCGGCCAAGGTCCCCAGGTGCAATCCAGCTTGTCTCTTGGAAAGCAACCCACAGTCTTCACGCTCCCTCAGAAGACTGTTTTGGGGTGGCTGGACCCCCACGTGCGGCCCACTTTGGGCTTAGTGTCGGCGAGCAGGTCCAGCCAATCCCACCCCCGGGCTGGGGCCGCCAGGGGCATGGCTAGACCCAAGCCCGGGCCGGGAAGAGGGGCGGGGCTGACGCTCTTGGACGTGAGCACCGGCCACATGGCGGCCAGGGTCCCCAGGCGCAATCCAGCTTGTCTCCTGGGAAGCAACCCACAGTCTTCACGCTCCCTCGGAAGACAGTTTCATGGGGTGTGGACCTCCACGCGCGGCCCTCTTTGGGCTTAGCGTGGGCAAGCAGGTCCAACCGATCCCACCCCCGGGCTGGGGCTGCCAGGGGCGTGGCTAGACCCAAGCCCGGGCTGGGAAGAGGGCCGGGGCTGACGCATGGGAAAGTGAGCCCCGGCCACATGGCGGCCGGGGTCCCCAGGCGCAATCCAGCTTGTCTCTTGGGAAGCAACCCACAGTCTTCACGCTCCCTCGGAAGACTGTTTTGGGGCGGCTGGACCCCCACGAGCGGCCCTCTTTGGGCTTAGCTTGGGCAAGCAGGTACAGCCGATCCCACCCCTGGGCTGGGGCTGCCAGGGGCGTGGCTAGACCCAAGCCCGGGCTGGGAAGAGGGGCGGGGCTGACGCTCGGGGACGTGGGCCCCGGCCTCATGGAGGCCAGGGTCCCCAGGCGCAATCCAGCTTGTCTCTTGGGAAGCAACCCAGTCTTCACGCTCCCTCGAAAGGCTGTTTCGGGGCGGCTGGACCCCAATGCACGGAACTCCTAGGGCTTAGCGTCGACGAGCAGGTCCAGCGGATCCCACCCCCGGGCTGGATCCGCCAGGGGCGTGGCTAGACCCAAGCCCGGGCTGGGAAGAGGGGCGGGGCTGACGCTCGGGGACGTGGGCTCCGGCCTCATGGAGGCCAGGGTCCCCAGGCGCAATCCAGCTTGTCTCTTGGGAAGCAACCCAGTCTTCACGCTCCCTCGAAAGGCTGTTTCGGGGCGGCTGGACCCCAATGCACGGAACTCCTAGGGCTTAGCGTCGACGAGCAGGTCCAGCGGATCCCACCCCCGGGCTGGGTCCGCCAGGGGCGTGGCTAGACCCAAGCCCGGGCCAGGAAGAGGGGCGGGGCTGACGCTCGGGCACGTGAGCCCTGGCCACATGTCGGCCGGAGTCCCCAGGCGCAATCCAGCTTGTCTCCTGGGAAGCAACCCACAGTCTTCACGCTCCCTCAGAAGACTGTTTCGTGGCGGCTGGACCCCTACGTGCGGCCCTCTTTGGGCTTAGCGTCGGCGAGCAGGTCCAGCCGATCCCACCCCCGGGCTGGGGCCGCCAGGGGCGTGGCTAGACCCAAGCCCGGGCTGGGAAGAGGGGCGGGGCTGACGCTCGGGGACGTGAGCCCCGGCCACATGGCGGCCAGGTTCCCCAGGCGCAATCCAGCTTGTCTCCTGGGAAGCAACCCACAGTCTTCATTCTCCCTCAGAAGACTGTTTTGGGGCGGCTGGACCCCCATGCGCGGCCCTCTTTGGGCTTAGCGTCGGCAAGCAGGTACAGCCGATCCCACCCCCGGGCTGGGGCCGTCAGGGGCGTGGCTAGACCCAAGCCTGGGCCGGGAAGAGGGGCGGGGCTGATGCTCGGGAACGTGAGCCCCAGCCACATGGCGGCTGGGGTCCCCAGGTGCAATCCAGCTTGTCTCTTGGGAAGCAACCCACAGTCTTCACGCTCCCTCAGAAGACTGTTTCGGGGAGGGTGCACCCCCATGCGCGGCCCTCTTTGGGCTTAGCATCGGCCAGCAGGTCCAACCGATCCCACCCCCGGGCTGGGGCCGCCAGGGGCGTGGCTAGACCCAAGCCCGGGCCGGGAAGAGGGGCGGGGCTGACGCTCGGGGATGTGAGCCCCGGCCATAAGGCGGCCAGGGTCCCCAGGCGCAATCCAGCTTGTCTCCTGGGAAGCAACCCACAGTCTTCACGCTCCCTCGGTAGACTGTTTTAGGGCGGCTGCACCCCCACGCGCCGCCCTCTTTGGGCCCAGTGTGGGCGAGCAGGTCCAGCCGATCCCACCCCAGGGCTGGGGCCGCCAGGGGCGTGGCTAGACCCAAGCCCGGGCCGGGAAGAGGGGCGGGGCTGACGCTCGGGGACGTGAGCCCCGGCCACATGGCGGCCAGGGTCCCCAGGCGCAATCCAGCTTGTCTCCTGGGAAGCAACCCACAGTCTTCACGCTCCCTCGGAAGACAGTTTCATGGCGGCTGGACCCCACGCACCGCCCTCCTTGGGCTTAGCATGGGCGAGCAGGTCCAGCCGATCCCACCCCCGGGATGGGTCCGCCAGGGGCGTGGCTAGACCCAAGCCCGGGCCGGGAAGAGGGGCGGGGCTGACGCTCTTGGACGTGAGCCCCGGCCACATGGAGGCCAGGGTCCCCAGGCGCAATCCAGCTTGTCTCCTGGGAAGCAACCCACAGTCTTCACGCTCCCTCGGTAGACTGTTTTTGGGCGGCTGGACCCCCACGCGCCGCCCTCTTTGGGCTTAGCGTGGGCGAGCATGTCCAGCCGATCCCACCCCCGGGCTGGGGCCACCAGGGGCGTGGCTAGACCCAAGCCCGGGCCGGAAAGAGGGGCGGGGCTGATGCTCGGGGACGTGAGCCCTGGCCACATGGCGGCCGGGGTCCCCAGTTGCAATCCAGCTTGTCTCTTGGGAAGCAACCCACAGTCTTCACGCTCCCTCAGAAGACTGTTTCGGGGAGGGTGCACCCCCATGCGGGGCCCTCTTTGGGCTTAGCATCGGCAAGCAGGTACAGCCGATCCCACCCCCGGGCTGGGGCCGTCAGGGGCGTGGCTAGACCCAAGCCCGGGCCTGGAATTGGGGCGGGGCTGACGCTCGGGAACGTGTGCCACTGCCACATGGCGGCCAAGGTCCCCAGGTGCAATCCAGCTTGTCTCTTGGAAAGCAACCCACAGTCTTCACGCTCCCTCAGAAGACTGTTTTGGGGTGGCTGGACCCCCACGTGCGGCCCACTTTGGGCTTAGTGTCGGCGAGCAGGTCCAGCCAATCCCACCCCCGGGCTGGGGCCGCCAGGGGCATGGCTAGACCCAAGCCCGGGCCGGGAAGAGGGGCGGGGCTGACGCTCTTGGACGTGAGCACCGGCCACATGGCGGCCAGGGTCCCCAGGCGCAATCCAGCTTGTCTCCTGGGAAGCAACCCACAGTCTTCACGCTCCCTCGGAAGACAGTTTCATGGGGTGTGGACCTCCACGCGCGGCCCTCTTTGGGCTTAGCGTGGGCAAGCAGGTCCAACCGATCCCACCCCCGGGCTGGGGCTGCCAGGGGCGTGGCTAGACCCAAGCCCGGGCTGGGAAGAGGGCCGGGGCTGACGCATGGGAAAGTGAACCCCGGCCACATGGCGGCCGGGGTCCCCAGGCGCAATCCAGCTTGTCTCTTGGGAAGCAACCCACAGTCTTCACGCTCCCTCAGAAGACTGTTTTGGGGCGGCTGGACCCCCACGAGCGGCCCTCTTTGGGCTTAGCTTGGGCAAGCAGGTACAGCCGATCCCACCCCTGGGCTGGGGCTGCCAGGGGCGTGGCTAGACCCAAGCCCGGGCTGGGAAGAGGGGCGGGGCTGACGCTCGGGGACGTGGGCCCCGGCCTCATGGAGGCCAGGGTCCCCAGGCGCAATCCAGCTTGTCTCTTGGGAAGCAACCCAGTCTTCACGCTCCCTCGAAAGGCTGTTTCGGGGCGGCTGGACCCCAATGCACGGAACTCCTAGGGCTTAGCGTCGACGAGCAGGTCCAGCGGATCCCACCCCCGGGCTGGATCCGCCAGGGGCGTGGCTAGACCCAAGCCCGGGCTGGGAAGAGGGGCGGGGCTGACGCTCCGGGACGTGGGCCCCGGCCTCATGGAGGCCAGGGTCCCCAGGCGCAATCCAGCTTGTCTCTTGGGAAGCAACCCAGTCTTCACGCTCCCTCGAAAGGCTGTTTCGGGGCGGCTGGACCCCAATGCACTGAACTCCTAGGGCTTAGCGTCGACGAGCAGGTCCAGCGGATCCCACCCCCGGGCTGGGTCCGCCAGGGGCGTGGCTAGACCCAAGCCCGGGCCAGGAAGAGGGGCGGGGCTGACGCTCGGGCACGTGAGCCCTGGCCACATGTCGGCCGGAGTCCCCAGGCGCAATCCAGCTTGTCTCCTGGGAAGCAACCCACAGTCTTCACGCTCCCTCAGAAGACTGTTTCGTGGCGGCTGGACCCCTACGTGCGGCCCTCTTTGGGCTTAGCGTCGGCGAGCAGGTCCAGCCGATCCCACCCCCGGGCTGGGGCCGCCAGGGGCGTGGCTAGACCCAAGCCCGGGCCGGGAAGAGGGGCGGGGCTGACGCTCGGGGACGTGAGCCCCGGCCACATGGCGGCCAGGGTCCCCAGGCGCAATCCAGCTTGTCTCCTGGGAAGCAACCCACAGTCTTCACGCTCCCTCAGAAGACTGTTTCGGGGAGGGTGCACCCCCATGCGCGGCCCTCTTTGGGCTTAGCGTCGGCAAGCAGGTACAGCCGATCCCACCCCCGGGCTGGGGCCGCCAGGGGCGTGGCTAGACCCAAGCCCGGGCCGGGAAGAGGGGCGGGGCTGACGCTCGGGAACGTGAGCCCCGGCCACATGGCGGCCAGGGTCCCCAGGCGCAATCCAGCTTGTCTCCTGGGAAGCAACCCACAGTCTTCACGCTCCCTCAGAAGACTGTTTCGGGAGGGTGCACCCCCATGCGCGGCCCTCTTTGGGCTTAGCGTGGGCGAGCAGGTCCAGCCGATCCCACCCCCGGGCTGGGGCCGCCAGGGGCGTGGCTAGACCCAAGCCCGGGCCGGGAAGAGGGGCGGGGCTGACGCTCGGGGACGTGAGCCCCGGCCACATGGCGGCCAGGGTCCCCAGGCGCAATCCAGCTTGTCTCCTGGGAAGCAACCCACAGTCTTCACGCTCCCTCAGAAGACTGTTTCGGGGCGGCTGGACCCCACGCGCGGCCCTCTTTGGGCTTAGCGTGGGCGAGCAGGTCCAGCCGATCCCACCCCCGGGCTGGGGCCGCCAGGGGCGTGGCTAGACCCAAGCCCGGGCCGGGAAGAGGGGCGGGGCTGACGCTCGGGGACGTGAGCCCCGGCCACATGGCGGCCAGGGTCCCCAGGCGCAATCCAGCTTGTCTCCTGGGAAGCAACCCACAGTCTTCACGCTCCCTCGGAAGACTGTTTCAGGGCGGCTGGACCCCCACGCGCGGCCCTCTTTGGGCTTAGCATGGGCGAGCAGGTCCAGCCGATCCCACCCCCGGGCTGGGGCCGCCAGGGGCGTGGCTAGACCCAAGCCCGGGCCGGGAAGAGGGGCGGGGCTGACGCTCTTGGACGTGAGCCCCGGCCACATGGCGGCCAGGGTCCCCAGGCGCAATCCAGCTTGTCTCCTGGGAAGCAACCCACAGTCTTCACGCTCCCTCGGAAGACTGTTTTGGGGCGGCTGGACCCCCACGTGCGGCCCTCTTTGGGCTTAGCATGGGCGAGCAGGTCCAGCCGATCCCACCCCCGGGCTGGGGCCGCCAGGGGCGTGGCTAGACCCAAGCCCGGGCCGGGAAGAGGGGCGGGGCTGATGCTCGGGGACGTGAGCCCCGGCCACATGGCGGCCAGGGTCCCCAGGCGCAATCCAGCTTGTCTCCTGGGAAGCAACCCACAGTCTTCACGCTCCCTCAGAAGACTGTTTCGGGGAGGTGGACCCCCACGCGCGGCCCTCTTTGGGCTTAGCGTCGGCGAGCAGGTCCAGCCGATCCCACCCCCGGGCTGGGGCCGCCAGGGGCGTGGCTAGACCCAAGCCCGGGCCTGGGAAGAGGGGCGGGGCTGACGCTCAGGGACGTGAGCCCGGCCACATGGGGGCCGGGGTCCCCAGGCGCAATCCAGCTTGTCTCCTGGGAAGCAACCCACAGTCTTCACGCTCCCTCAGAAGACTGTTTTGGGGCGGCTGGACCCCCACGCGCGGCCCTCTTTGGGCTTAGCGTGGGCGAAGCAGGTCCAGCCGATCCCACCCCCGGGCTGGGGCCGCCAGGGGCGTGGCTAGACCCAAGCCCGGGCCGGGAAGAGGGGCGGGGCTGACGCTCTGGGACGTGAGCCCCGGCCACATGGCGGCCGGGTCCCCAGGCGCAATCCAGCTTGTCTCCTGGGAAGCAACCCACAGTCTTCACGCTCCCTCGGAAGACTGTTTCTGGGCGGCTGGACCCCCACGCGCGGCCCTCTTTGGGCTTAGCGTGGGCAAGCAGGTCCAGCCGATCCCACCCCCGGGCTGGGGCCGCCAGGGGCGTGGCTAGACCCAAGCCCGGGCTGGGAAGAGGGGCGGGGCTGACGCTCGGGGACGTGAGCCCCGGCCACATGGCGGCCGGGTCCCCAGGCGCAATCCAGCTTGTCTCTTGGGAAGCAACCCACAGTCTTCACGCTCCCTCAGAAGACTGTTTCGGGGCGGCTGGACCCCCACGTGCAGCCCTCTTTGGGCTTTGCGTCCGCGAGCAGGTCCAGCCAATCCCACCCCTGGGCTGGGGCCCCCAGGGGCGTGGCTAGACCCAAGCCCGGGCCGGGAAGAGGGGCGGGGCTGACGCTCGGGGACGTGAGCCCGGCCACATGGCGGCCAGGGTCCCCAGGCGCAATCCAGCTTGTCTCCTGGGAAGCAACCCACAGTCTTCACGCTCCCTCGAGAAGACTGTTTCGGGGCGGCTGGACCCCAATGCGGCCCTCTTTGGGCTTAGCGTCGGCGAGCAGGTCCAGCCGATCCCACCCCCGGGCTGGGGCCGCCAGGGGCGTGGCTAGACCCAAGCCCGGGCCGGGAAGAGGGGCGGGGCTGACGCTCGGGGACGTGAGCCCCGGCCACATGGCGGCCAGGGTCCCCAGGCGCAATCCAGCTTGTCTCCTGGGAAGCAACCCACAGTCTTCACGCTCCCTCAGAAGACTGTTTCGGGGCGGCTGGACCCCCACGTGCGGCCCTCTTTGGGCTTAGCGTCGGCGAGCAGGTCCAGCCGATCCCACCCCGGGCTGGGGCCGCCAGGGGCGTGGCTAGACCCAAGCCCGGGCCGGGAAGAGGGGCGGGGCTGACGCTCGGGGACGTGAGCCCTGGCCACATGGCGGCCGGGTCCCCAGGCGCAATCCAGCTTGTCTCCTGGGAAGCAACCCACAGTCTTCACGCTCCCTCGGAAGACTGTTACAGGGCGGCTGGACGCCCACGCGCGGCCCTCTTTGGGCTTAGTGTCGGCGAGCAGGTCCAGCCAATCCCACCCCCGGGCTGGGGCCGCCAGGGGCGTGGCTAGACCCAAGCCCCGGCCGGGAAGAGGGGCGGGGCTGACGCTCGGGACGTGAGCCCCGGCCACATGGCGGCCAGGGTCCCCAGGCGCAATCCAGCTTGTCTCCTGGGAAGCAACCCACAGTCTTCACGCTCCCTCAGAAGACTGTTTCGGGCGGCTGGACCCCCACGCGCGGCCCTCTTTGGGCTTAGCGTGGGCGAGCAGGTCCAGCCGATCCCACCCCCGGGCTGGGGCCGCCAGGGGCGTGGCTAGACCCAAGCCCGGGCCGGGAAGAGGGGCGGGGCTGACGCTCGGGGACGTGAGCCCCGGCCACATGGCGGCCAGGGTCCCCAGGCGCAATCCAGCTTGTCTCCTGGGAAGCAACCCACAGTCTTCACGCTCCCTCGGAAGACTGTTTCGGGGCGGCTGGACCCCCATGCGCGGCCCTCTTTGGGCTTAGCGTCGGCGAGCAGGTCCAGCCGATCCCACCCCCGGGCTGGGGCCGCCAGGGGCGTGGCTAGACCCAAGCCCGGGCCGGGAAGAGGGCGGGGCTGACGCTCGGGGACGTGAGCCCCGGCCACATGGCGGCCAGGGTCCCCAGGCGCAATCCAGCTTGTCTCCTGGGAAGCAACCCACAGTCTTCACGCTCCCTCAGAAGACTGTTTCGGGGCGGCTGGACCCCCATGTGCGGCCCTCTTTGGGCTTAGCGTGGGCGAGCAGGTCCAGCCGATCCCACCCCCGGGCTGGGGCCGCCAGGGGCGTGGCTAGACCCAAGCCCGGGCCGGGAAGAGGGGCGGGGCTGACGCTCGGGGACGTGAGCCCCGGCCACATGGCGGCCAGGGTCCCCAGGCGCAATCCAGCTTGTCTCCTGGGAAGCAACCCACAGTCTTCACGCTCCCTCAGAAGACTGTTTCTGGGCGGCTGGACCCCCACGTGCGGCCCTCTTTGGGCTTAGCATGGGCGAGCAGGTCCAGCCGATCCCACCCCCGGGCTGGGGCCGCCAGGGGCGTGGCTAGACCCAAGCCCGGGCCGGGAAGAGGGGCGGGGCTGACGCTCGGGGACGTGAGCCCCGGCCACATGGCGGCCAGGGTCCCCAGGCGCAATCCAGCTTGTCTCCTGGGAAGCAACCCACAGTCTTCACGCTCCCTCAGAAGACTGTTTCGGGGGGCTGGACCCCCACGCGCGGCCCTCTTTGGGCTTAGCGTCGGCAAGCAGGTCCAGCCGATCCCACCCCCGGGCTGGGGCCGCCAGGGGCGTGGCTAGACCCAAGCCCGGGCCGGGAAGAGGGGCGGGGCTGACGCTCGGGGACGTGAGCCCCGGCCACATGGCGGCCGGGGTCCCCAGGTGCAATCCAGCTTGTCTCTTGGGAAGCAACCCACAGTCTTCACGCTCCCTCGGAAAACAATTTCATGGCGGGTGGACCCCCACGCGCGGCCCTCTTTGGGCTTAGCGTCGGCGAGCAGGTCCAGCGGATCCCACCCCGGGCTGGGGCCGCCAGGGGCGTGGCTAGACCCAAGCCCGGGCTGGGAAGAGGGGCGGGGCTGACGCTCGGGGACGTGAGCCCCGGCCACATGGCGGCCGGGGTCCCCAGGCGCAATCCAGCTTGTCTCCTGGGAAGCAACCCACAGTCTTCACGCTCCCTCAGAAGACTGTTTCGGGGCGGTGGACCCCCACGCGCGGCCCTCTTTGGGCTTAGCGTCGGCAAGCAGGTACAGAGGATCCCACCCCCGGGCTGGGGCCGTCAGGGGCGTGGCTAGACCCAAGCCCGGGCCTGGAAGAGGGCGGGGCTGACGCTCGGGGACGTGTGCCACTGCCACATGGCGGCCAAGGTCCCCAGGCGCAATCCAGCTTGTCTCTTGGGAAGCAACCCACAGTCTTCATGCTCCCTCAGAAGACTGTTTCATGGCGGCTGGACCCCCGCGTGTGCGGCCCTCTTTGGGCTTAGCGTTGGCGAGCAGGTCCAGCCGATCCCACCCCCGGGCTGGGGCCGCCAGGGGCGTGGCTAGACACAAGCCCGGGCCGGAAAGAGGGGCGGGGCTGACGCTCGGGGACGTGAGCCCCGGCCATGGCGGCCAGGGTCCCCAGGCGCAATCCAGCTTGTCTCCTGGGAAGCAACCCACAGTCTTCACGCTCCCTCGGAAGACTGTTTCGGGGAGGGTGCACCCCCATGCGCGGCCCTCTTTGGGCTTAGCCTCGGCAAGCAGGTCCAGCGGATCCCACCCCCGGGCTGGGGCCGTCAGGGGCGTGGCTAGACCCAAGCCCGGGCCTGGAAGAGGGCGGGGCTGACGCTCGGGAACGTGTGCCACTGTCACATCGCGGCCAAGGTCCCCAGGCGCAATCCAGCTTGTCTCTTGGGAAGCAACCCACAGTCTTCATGCTCCCTCAGAAGACTGTTTCGGGGCGGCTGGATCCCCATGTGCTGCCCTCTTTGGGCTTAGTGTTGGCGAGCAGGTCCAGCCGATCCCACCCCCGGGGCTGGGGCCGCCAGGGGCGTGGCTAGAACCAAGCCCGGGCCGGGAAGAGGGGCGGGGCTGACGCTCTGGGACGTGAGCCCCGGCCACATGGCGGCCAGGGTCCCCAGGCGCAATCAAGCTTGTCTCCTGGGAAGCAACCCACAGTCTTCATGCTCCCTCAGAAGACTGTTTTGGTGCGGCTGGACCCCCACGTGCGGCCCTCTTTGGGCTTAGTGTTGGCGAGCAGGTCCAGCCGATCCCACCCCCGGGCTGGGGCCGCCAGGGGCATGGCTCGACCCAAGCCCGGGCCGGGAAGAGGGGCGGGGATGACGCTCTTGGACGTGAGCACCGGCCACATGGCGGCCGGGGTCCCCAGGCGCAATCCAGCTTGCCTCCTGGGAAGCAACCCACAGTCTTCACGCTCCCTCGGAAGACTGTTTCGGGGAGGGTGCACCCCCATGCGCGGCCCTCTTTGGGCTTAGCCTCGGCAAGCAGGTACAGCCGATCCCACCCCCGGGCTGGGGCCGTCAGGGGCGTGGCTAGACCCAAGCCCGGGCCGGGAAGAGGGGCGGGGCTGACGCTCGGGGACGTGAGCCCCGGCCACATGGCGTCCGGGGTCCCCAGGTGCAATCCAGCTTGTCTCTTGGGAAGCCACCCACAGTCTTCACGCTCCCTCGGAAAACAATTTCATGGCGGTTGGACCCCCACGCGCGTCCCTCTTAGGGCTTAGCGTCGCCGAGCAGGTCCAGCGGATCCCACCCCTGGGCTGGGGCCGCCAGGGGCGTGGCTAGAACCAAGCACGGGCCGGGAAGAGGGGCGGGGCTGACGCTCTGGGACGTGAGTCCCGGCCACATGGAGGCCAGGGTCCCCAGGCGCAATCCAGCTTGTCTCCTGGGAAGCAACCCACAGTCTTCAGGCTCCCTCAGAAGACTGTTTCGTGGCGGCTGGACCCCTACGTGCGTCCCACTTTGGGCTTAGCGTGGGCGAGCAGGTCCAGCCGATCCCACCCCCGGGCTGGGGCCGACAGGGGCGTGGCTAGACCCAAGCCCGGGCCGGGAAGAGGGCGGGGCTGACGCTCTTGGACGTGAGCCCCCGCCACATGGCGGCCAGGGTCCCCAGGCGCAATCAAGCTTGTCTCCTGGGAAGCAACCCACAGTCTTCACGCTCCCTCAGAAGACTGTTTCGGGGAGGGTGCACCCCCATGCGCTGCCCTCTTTGGGCTTAGCGTAGGCAAGCAGGTCCAGCCGATCCCACCCCCGGGCTGGGGCCGTCAGGGGCGTGGCTAGACCCAAGCCCGGGCCTGGAAGAGGGCGGGGCTGACGCTCCGGAACGTGTGCCACTGTCACATGGCGGCCAAGGTCCCCAGGCGCAATCCCGCTTGTCTCTGGGGAAGCAACCCACAGTCTTCACGCTCCTTCAGAAAAATGTTTCGGGACGGCTGGATCCCCACGTGCTGCCCTCTTTGGGCTTAGTGTTGGCGAGCAGGTCCAGCCGATCCCACCCCCGGGCTGGGGCCGCCAGTGGCATGGCTAGACCCAAGCCCGGGCCAGGAAGAGGGGCGGGGCTGACGCTCGGGGACGTGAGCCCCGGCCACATGGGGGCCGGGGTCCTCAGGCGCAATCCAGCTTGTCTCCTGGGAAGCAACCCACAGTCTTCACGCTCCCTCAGAAGACTGTTTCGGTTACGGTGCACCCCCATGCGTGACCCTCTTTGGGCTTATTGTCGGCCAGCAGGTCCAGAGGATCCCACCCCCGGGCTGGGGCCATCAGGGGCGTGGCTAGACCCAAGCCCGTGCCGGGAAGAGGGGCGGGGCTGACGCTCGGGGACGTGAGCCCTGGCCACATGGCGGCCAGG